>NC_056440.1:71553156-71725656 GCF_018296145.1 Oncorhynchus tshawytscha | reverse complement strand
AATGTAGGGTATGTAAACATTATATTAAATGGCATAGTTTAAAGTGGCTAGTGATACATGTATTACATAAAGATGCAGTAGATGATATAGAGTACAGTATATACATATAAGATGAGTAATGTAGGGTATGTAAACATTATATTAGGTAGCATTGTTTAAAGTGGCTAGTGATACATGTATTACATAAAGATGCAGTAGATGGTATAGAGTACAGTATATACATATAAGATGAGTAATGAAGGGTATGTAAACATATAAAACATATAACAATTTTTCCATTATTAAAGTGGCTGGAGTTGAGTCAGTGTGTTGGCAGCAGCCACTCAATGTTAGTGGTGGCTGTTTAACAGTCTGATGGCCTTGAGATAGAAGCTGTTTTTCAGTCTCTCGGTCCCAGCTTTGATGCACCTGTACTGACCTCGCCTTCTGGATGATAGCGGGGTGAACAGGCAGTGGCTCGGGTGGTTGTTGTCCTTGATGATCTTTCTGGCCTTTCTGTGACATCGGGTGGTGTAGGTGTCCTGGAGAGCAGGTTGTTTGCCCCCGGTCATGCATTGTGCAGACCTCACTACCCTCTGGTGAGCCTTACGGTTGTGGGCGGAGCAGTTGCCCTACCAGGCGGTGATACAGCCCGACAGGATGCTCTCCATTGTGCATCTGTAAATGTTTGTGAGTGCTTTTGGTGACAAGCCAAATTTCTTCAGCCTCTTGAGGTTGAAGAGGCGCTGCTGCGCCTTCTTCACCACGCTGTCTGTGTGGGTGGACCAATTCAGTTTGTCCGTGATGTGTACGCTGAGGAACTTAAAACTTACTACCCTCTCCACTACTGTCCCGTCGATGTGGATAGGGGGGTGCTCCCTCTGCTGTTTCCTGAAGTCCACGATCATCTCCTTTGTTTTGTTGACGTTGAGTGTGACGTCGTTGTTGCTAATCAAGCCTACCACTGTAGTGTCGTCTGCAAACTTGATGATTGAGTTGGAGGCTTGCATGGCCACGCAGTCGTGGGTGAACAGGGAATACAGGACACCCCTGTGTGTTATTTTTGACCATGCAGCTTGTACAAGGATGTTGTTGTGTACAAGAGACCGGCAGTGTTCAGTGGCCCTCTGAGGCAGGTTGAAGAGGCTGACTTCCTATCTCCCGGCCAATCACAATATGTCAGGAACACAGGACAACACATCACACTTCCATGCCCAATTCCCTCCTCCACCTCGGACCCGGTACCATAACTCTGTTGCCAGAGTATCAGTGGAGGGTGTATTTTTTAGGAAGTCGGCGTGAAGCAATCTGGTCGTTGCGACCCCACATCTGCCCTGCTAATGAGAGGGCTGGACGTCTCCCAACTTCACCTCCCACCACATCTCCCCTTAGCTTTCACACACACTGTCCTCTCCTCACCCGCACTCTGCACTCCACACAGGTCACACCCTCCAAGGAACCAGTGGACAAACACTGACACACACAAAGGTCACAATGCACTTCTACACACATCCAAAGAATACAGCAGTACTCACCAACACCCCTTAACCTTTTCCAAACACACGCAGACACGCACATATACGCACGCACACACACAGACTCTCTCTCTCAATATACTTGAACACACACCCCTACAAATCTGACACAAACAAGGACCATCAAACTAACCAACACACATAAACACTGAGAGCTCAGAAACTCCTTCTTAGTCCACTCTCCCTCCAATTTAAAGAGTTTGTTGATGCTTAGTGCCAGACACTGTGCAGTTAAGCGGAAATGAAAGTGTAATTGCCACTATAGATCCAGTGCATACGGAAATAATACAAGCACGCATTCATGCATTTAACCACGCCATCAGCCCTCTCTCTCTCTAGCTGGAAAACCAGAGTCATTACCAGAATATATTTTTATTGTGCTTTCTAAAAGCCATCCGAGATGAATCACGCTATCAGGGTTGGCAACGTTCGCCCACCGACATAGAGCTCACATATTAACTCAAAACAAAGCTGCGTAATGTACCTGCGTTCTGAAATGGCCCCAAATCACTTGATTGGTGGTTATTGCATTTCTGGGCCAATGTGTGTGTGTGTGTGTGTGTGTGTGTGTGTGTGTGTGTGTGTGTGTGTGTGTGTGTGTGTGTGTGTGTGTGTGTGTGTGTGTGTGTGTGTGTGTGTGTGTGTGTGTGTGTGTGTGTGTGTGTGTGAGAGAGAGAGAGAGAGAGAGAGAGAGAGAGAAAGATATAGAGATAGAGATAGAGATAAAGACAGTGCGAGAGAGAGAGAGAGAGAGAAGGAGAGAGAGAGAGAGACAGAGATAGAGATAGAGATAAAGACAGTGCAAGGGAGAGAGAGAGAGAGAGAGAGAGAGAGAGAGAGAGAGAGAGAGAGAGAGAGAGAGAGTGAATATTATTGGACTGCTGAAAAGAACAATAGGGGGAGAGAGAGAGGAAGAGAGAGGGAGGAGAGGGGGAGCAGCCCCAGACCCACTAAGTCTGCAGCCCTTTCCCAATCAAGAGGATAAACTCTGGTGCCCAAACACTAGGCATGCCCTGGAGCTGTTGTCAGGGGGCAGACTAGGGTCGCCCAGCCACATCATAACTCACACGGGCACAAATTACTGAGGGTCCAGCAGGAAAGGGTGGCCACAGCACTTAAGGGAGTGATCGAAAAAGCTTCTTCCACATTCCACAATGCACACGTGGTTATCTCAACCCTACTACCATGAAAAGAAAGCATTTTGCAGGACTGTGCCTCAAAACCTAATGTCTATCTGGCCCACCACTCCACCCTGGACTTGAACAGCCTTCACGACCAGGTCAACCGCTATAAGGCAGCAATCCCAACTTTTGCTAGGGACCTGAAGGACGTCACCCTCAACCATAGCCCTAGCACCTCACACAGGAGTAACAAAGCAACGGACACCCCGCCCAGACTAGCGAGACACCCTCCCAGACCTGCAAGACACCCTCCCGAAGGACCTACACAGAGAGAACCCACGCCAAGAGGACCAACACCCAGACCACAGCATCACCAACCACACCCCAACCAGCTAAGACACCCCAAGCAAACCCTGGCCACGCAGTATATAGCCCCCCCATATCAGACCTATGCCACTTTCCTTCCCACCCCATGCCCCCCGCCCCTGCGGCAAGGACCTCAACATGACAGCAGGACATATGCCCAGGCAGTGAGCAGGGCAACAGTGACCTAAGAGGTATGTATCAGATGCTCAACATGCTCTGCTCACACCTACTGTAATGGTCCGGGCCTAAACCACAATAAAACAACACTAGACACTATGGAACACAAAGCTTTTACTATCTCATCCTGGAATATACAAGGTCTGAGGTCATCTGCTATTGGCCTAAAGAGCAGGAACTCAGACTTCATGAAAGAAATTGAAATACAGACATTGTCATCCTGAAAGAAACATGGTATAAAGGAGACTGGTTGCCCTCTAGGTTACAGAAAGCTGGTAGTCCCATCCACCAAACTACCAGGTGTGAAACAGGGAAGAGACTCAGGGGGTATGCAAATTTGGTATAGAGCAGACATAACTCAACCTATTAAATTAGTGAAAACAGGAACATTTTACATTTGGATAGAAATTTATAAGGAAATGACTTCAACAGAGAAACATGTCCTCATGTATGCTACCTATATCCCCCCAATAGAATCCCTATACTTTAACAATGACAGCTTCTCCATCCTAGAGGGTGGGATCAACAATTTCCAGACCCAGGGAAATGTACTGTACTAGTCTGTGGCGATCTAAATGCCAGAACTGGACAAGAACCTGACACCCTCAGCACTAGAGGTGACAGCATTCCCTCCCCTATATTCCCCCCTAGACACAACTAGGACAACATAACTAACAAAAACGGGTCACAACTCCTACACCTCTGTCGGATGCTGGGTATGAACAAAGTCATGGTAGGCTACTCCTACGGTAGGTACACCTAAAGCTCATCTCTTGGCAGTAGTACTGTAGACTACGATCACTGACCTCAACCCAGTCTCTTAGAGCGTTCACAGTCAGTACACTGAGACCACTATCAGATCACAGCAAAATCATACTCTACTTGAACAGAGCTATGCTCAATCATGAGGCATCAAAGCCAAAGGAACTGAATAATATAAAGAAATTCTATAGATGTGTCATGACGCTGGCCTGGGGATGGTTTATGACAGTCATAAATACCTCTTCCCCCCTTTTTCCTCTCTCTACCCTACTGATGTTACATTTGCAAAACCCTTGGTTAACATAGAGACTCTGGGAACGTCAGAAGGTGGGGGGAAATGAACTATATTCTGGTAATCCGACCAATTGAACATATGCGGTGGTACTTAATGAATATGATGTCAGTTCGGTTGTCATCTGAGACATTCTCATCAATGATAAGATGACATAAACTCTACAGTGGAAAGTCTACACATCAGAGTTATCGGATTCACATGAAATTGTTGTTCAATTTAAATGTTTGAATATGAAATTATTCGTGATGGGATGAAATGTGATTTTATCTTCTAAAATGTGAGATTTGGGTTTCCATAAGGTTAGGGCCCTGCTCAATCAGTGGCCAACCCCTGTGAAGGGACATGGGCTATAAAACTTTTCAAACAAGCCCTCCTCTCCCTTCCTATATAAAGCCTTGACGACAATATAACCTCCTGTTCCGAGGATGTAGGACAACGGTCCTATGTCAGAATGGTTCAGATAATAACTACAGAACGAAGCCAACATCAGCGTGAGCTTTGGATGCGAATGGTATGAACTTTGAACTCTTATTCACTACAGAAGTGATATCTCCTAGCCGTTGAGTTAGCAACAGCAGCTGTAAACGCAGGTTAAGAAGGAACAGACAGAGTATCCCGTCGACCACACAACGACGTTACTACAACGTATCCAATTTACCAGCAGAGACATTCTTCAAAGGACAAAGGACTCGGTTGGGCAACACGGCCTTCACTCTACCACCAACCTACCAAAGCGCAGCTCAGAGTAAATATTTATTGTATTTTCCTTTTCCAAATGGGCGGTAATTTAGAATGCATAAGATACTGTATTTACGATAGCACAGCTTAGCCCTTTTTTCCTCAGTCTTCCTGCTCTTTCACTCAAACCCAGCAACTTTTCTTTTGTGTAACCAGTGGCCATATCTGTTCCGCCCGCTAGGGACGTTTTCCTTTATGACGTAATTTGTAATCAAGTTATGATTAATTATGTGTATATGTAATTCTGTGTGATTAGTTAGGTATTTAGTAAATACATAATTAAACCCAATATTGTATTGCTGATTCAACTTGTTAGCCAGGGTTCATGCAGATAACCAAGAATTTACAACTTTCAGATGAGACTGAATTAAGGTTGACTGTTATTGATGTAAAATATTACTAGGTCTTTAAGAGTTTATTCGAAGATAACAGCTCTATAAATATTATTTCGTGGTGCCCCGACTCTCTAGTTAATTACATTTACATGATTAGCTCAATCAGGTAATATTAATTATGGAGAAATGATTTTATTGTAATGCCCGGGGTGTAGTGGAGGAAGAAGTCAGACGCAGGAAACAGAGAGTTCAGAGTAGCACTACTTCTATATTCACCACACAGGTGAAAACGATGCCACTCAAACAAATGCCCCAAAACACAGGGGAACTAAACAGTCCCGAACAACACACGTATGCGCAAAACTGTGACATACAGGCGTGCACAAGAGTACACATAAAACAGTCCCGCACACCCAACAGGCGGGCCGGCTGGATAATAAAGCCCAACCAATTAACCTAACTAAACACAGGTGTAACTAATAAACAGACAAGGGGGAGGAAAAAGGATCAGTGGCAGCTAGTAGGCCGGTGACGACGACCGCAGACCGCCACCCGAACAGGAAGGGGAGCCACCTTCGGTAGGAGTCCTGACATTTATACCATGTTATATCACTTAATCCGGCATATTCAAAGACACAACAGATGGAAGGAAAGTAGTGTGGAAATCTACCAAAAAACAATTAGGCAACAACAAATTCAATCCCTTCTAGACAATTTCCTGGACAAAATGTTTCACTGTTGTTACGTTCCCCAGATTATGTGTTGTAGTTTGTGTATTTGAATGTGTTTATTTCAGGAAATGGCTTCCTGAAATCCCTCAAGCAGCTGATTGGTCGACTCCAGGGCTAATTGGAGAGCTGACCCCGCCCCCTCGTCAAGACACAGCTGTCTCCAATTACCCATTCCTTCAGAAGCTATATAAAAGCCAGTGTTCTGTTCAGGAGATCTTTTTGTAGAGGATTTTGCTGGAGGTAGATTTGCTAGAGATTTGCTAGAGATTTGCTGGGAGGTCATTGTAGAGATTTTGCTAGAGGTTGATTTTGCTGGGAGTTCATTGCTGAGAGTTGGTATGTTTTGTGAGTTTGTTGCTCAGATAGAACTTATTTGATGTCCTTTGTCTCTTAGTTTGTTTGTGAAATTGTTTAATATTCTGTTTCATTTGTTCCCAGGGGGGAAGGGGAAGGCACCTAGGGAGTGCTTAGGCAAGAGGCCCGCGGGCATACATATACCCGTAGCATAATCGCTGTCTAGGCACACTAGGTAAGACCTGGGCGGACCACCCCTTGTATTTTGGTTAGGGCACCAGGTGGTGCTAAATTAGGTAAGTAGTGGGTAGGCAGGTAAGATGGGAGAGGGGGGGGGGCTTTGAGATTTACTTACTTTGCTTTGGTTCCGTCCAGCCCCTTTTCCCCATATTACCGTGTAAAGGAATAAAGTCCTTGTAAACGGTACCACATTCTGCTTGTTGTCATTTTTACTCGCACCTACAGTCCATACCTTTTTCGCTTCACAGAGAGTTTAGTTGTAGCAGGGTGTTGCGTTCCCTATTCATAGAGGTGTGCGTAACACTGTAATAGTGAAGGTGTAAACTTGGCAGTAGAAAGGTCAAATATACTGTTTAGGTTATCAGCTTCCCTATCAAATATAACATGTTCAAGCAGACAACCTAAGAAAATTAACAACAATGACAAATGGTTTGATAAAGAATGCAAAAACCTAAGAAGGAAATGGAGAAACCTATCCAACCAAAAACATAGAGACCCAGAAAACCTGAGCCTTCACTATGGTGAATCACTAAAACAATGCGGAAATACACTACCGAAAATGAAGAAACAGCACGTCAGAAATCAGCTCAATGTAATTTTAGTTTAGTTTAGTTTATTAATTCGACCATTTAAAAAAGCAAGTACACATAAAACTTGAAAAAGCCATACATGCACATGAGAAATCATGTAGGATAACACACAATAAAGTCTGGGACTTATTTCCATTGTGGTCCTCTTGAGACAAGATGGCTAGGCAAGATCCAACACAGGTAAACACAGTACGGCATTGATATAATAAAACATAAAAACAAAGAACAACATCTACAGTATCTCATCATTGCAGTTATATTGTAGGGGTCATTCCTATGGGCACAGAAGACATCAAACTTATTTTACTTCATTTTTAAAGCTGCCCAGAGAGGACATGGTTGTAATGGGCAGAGGCAACTCATTCCAGTCAGAGCCTCCAGTATATAAGAAAGTACATTTCCCCATTACTCCTGTACCTGTATAAGCACACATCAACAACACCTGATCTGGTGCTGTGATAGTGTGCATCCCTAACATGGGGAAAGTAATCAGTTAGATATCTGGGTGCAGAACCATAAATACTCCTGTAAACAAAAACTAGTCTAATCTGGAACACCCTAGCCTCAACAGGCAGCCAGTTTAGTTCCTGAAAGCAGCTCCGGCCTATGTAATTATGTGGACTCACTTTCAATACTACCCTGATCAGCTTATTCTGGGCTATCCTAAGCTTAGAAAAGCCCCCAAACCAGGAAGCACTAGCATAGTCAAAATGGCATTGAATGAGGGCAGTGGCTAGCAGTTTCATGGAGTCCTTATCAAGCAGCTTGGATTTTCTAACCAAACACGTAGTCCTGGCATCAACCTTCCCTAGCACCTTGTTGGCCATGCTCACACCTCCCAAGCTTCCATCAAGTATACATCCCAGGTAGTGAACAGAGGTTTTAGAAGTCAGCACCTCACCCCCTAACTACACTCTGATTTCAGAGGACGTACTCAATTTAGATCTGGATCCCAAGACAATTGCCTCAGTTGTCCCTAAGGTCAGAGATAGTTTATTATCTCCAAGACATTTGCTAATGAAGAATAGAAGAATCCATATAATCTAACCACTTCTGGGAAAAACGGGGAACTCTAAACAAACCACAACACGAACAATTATCTATATAACACGGAGATCGCATTATTTGTAACTTATTTTGTACATAATGTTTCTGCCACCGTCTCTTATGACTGAAAAGAGCTTCTAGAAATCAGGACAGCAATTACTCTTTAACGAGTCGGACGAGAGGGATTTACTCCAGACACCCAACAAGGCCCTCATCCCCATCATTCACAGGAGAAAGAGAAGGCGATGTCGAAGACAAAGGTCAGGGTGCCTTGTAAGGATCGGCGACGAGTGGGTAATTTGCCTTTACCATCGGTCCTATTGGCCAATGTACAATTGTACATTGGATAATAAAATAGACAAACTACAAGCACGTACACTACCATTCAAAAGTTTGGGGTCATTTAGAAAAGACCTTGTTTTTGAAAGAAAAGCACATTTTTTGTCCATTAATATAACATCAAATTGATCAGAAATACAGTGTAGACATTGTTAATGTTGTAAATGACTAATGTAGCTGAAACGGCTGATTTTTTTTGTGGAATATCTACATACAGTGGGGCAAAAAAGTATTTAGTCAGCCACCAATTGCGCAAGTTCTCCCACTTAAAAAGATAAGAGAGGCCTGTAATTGTCATCATAGGTACACTTCAACTATGACAGACAAAATGAGAAAAAAAACCCCAGAAAATCACATTGTAGGATTTTCAATGAATTTATTTGCAAATTATGGTGGAAAATAAGTATTTGGTCAATAACAAATGTTTATCTCAATACTTTGTTATATACCCTTTGTTGGCAATGACAGAGGTCAAACGTTTTCTGTAAGTCTTCACAAGGTTTTCACACACTGTTGCTGGTATTTTGGCCCATTCCTCCATGCAGATCTCCTCTAGAGCAGTGATGTTTTGGGCTGTTGCTGGGCAACACGAACTTTCAACTCCCTCCAAAGATTTTCTATGGGGTTGAGATCTGGAGACTGGCTAGGCCACTCCAGGACCTTGAAATGCTTCTTACGAAGCCACTCCTTCGTTGCCCGGGCGGTGTGTTTGGGATCATTGTCGTGCTGAAAGACCCAGCCACGTTTCATCTTCAATGCCCTTGCTGATGGAAGGAGGTTTTCACTCAAAATCTCACGATACATGGCCCCATTCATTGTTTCCTTTACACGGATCAGTCGTCCTGGTCCCTTTGCAGAAAAACAGCCCTAAAGCATGATGTTTCCACCCCCATGCTTCACGGTAGGTATGGTGTTCTTTGGATGCAACTCAGCATTCTTTGTCCTCCAAACACGACAAGTTGAGTTTTTAACAAAAAGTTATATTTTGGTTTCATCTGACCATATGACATTCTCCCAATCTTCTTCTGGATCATCCAAATGCTCTCTAGCAAACTTCAGACGGGCCTGGACATGTACTGGCTTAAGCAGGGGGACACGTCTGGCACTGCAGGATTTGAGTCCCTGGCGGCGTAGTGTGTTACTGATGGTAGGCTTTGTTACTTTGTGTCCCAGCTCTCTGCAGGTCATTCACTAGGTCCCCCCGTGTGGTTCTGGGATATTTGCTCACCGTTCTTGTGATAATTTTGACCCCACGGGGTGAGATCTTGCGTGGAGCCCCAGATCGAGGGAGATTATCAGTGGTCTTGTCTGTCTTCCATTTCCTAATAATTGCTCCCACAGTTGATTTCTTCAAACCAAGCTGCTTACCTATTGCAGATTGAGTGTTCCCAGCCTGGTGCAGGTCTACAATTTTGTTTCTGGTGTCCTTTGACAGCTCTTTGGTCTTGGCCATAGTGTAGTTTGGAGTGTGACTGTTTGAGGTTGTGGACAGGTGTCTTTATACTGATAACAAGTTCAAACAGGTGCCATTAATACAGGTAAAGAGTGGAGGACAAAGGAGCCTCTTAAAGAAGAAGTTACAGGTCTGTGAGAGCCAGAAATCTTGCTTGTTTGTAGGTGACCAAATACTTATTTTACACCATAATTTGCAAATAAATTCATTAAAAATCCTACAATGTGATTTTCTGGATTTTTTTTCCTCATACATTCCTCTCTCATCTTTTTAAGTGGGAGAACTTGCACAATTGGTGGATGACTAAATACTTTTTTGCCCCACTGTAGGCATACAGTGGCCCATTATCAGCAACCATCACTCCTGTGTTCCAATGGCACGTTGTGTTAGTTAATTCAAGTTAATCATTTTAAAAGGCTAATTGATCGTTAGAAAACTATTTTGCAATCATGTTAGCATGGCTGAAAACTGTTGTTCTGATTGCGTATCTGAGTATCTGGAGTATCTGGAGCATCAGCATTTGTGGGATCGATTACAGGCTCAAAATGGCCAGAAACAAAGAACTTTCTTCTGAAACTCGTCAGTGTATTCTTGTTCTGAGAAATT
This sequence comes from Oncorhynchus tshawytscha, assembly GCF_018296145.1. Classification (NCBI taxonomy): domain Eukaryota; kingdom Metazoa; phylum Chordata; class Actinopteri; order Salmoniformes; family Salmonidae; genus Oncorhynchus; species Oncorhynchus tshawytscha. The sequence goes on along the minus strand of NC_056440.1, from coordinate 71,715,048 downwards.
AAGGCTATTCCATGCGAGGAATTGCCAAGAAACTGAAGATCTCGTACAATGCTGTGTACTACTCCCTTCACTGAACAGTGCAAACTGGCTCTAACCAGAATAGAAAGAGGAGTGGGAGGCCCTGGTGCACAACTGAGCAAGAGGACAAGTACATTAGAGTGTCTAGTTTGAGAAACAGACGCCTCACAAGTCCTCAACTGGCAGCTTCATTAGATAGTACCCACAAAACACTAATCTCAACGTCAACAGTGAAGAGGCGACTCCGGGATGCTGCCTTATAGGAAGAGTTGCAAAGAAAAAGCTATATCTCAGACTGGCCAATAAAAATAAAGATTAAGATGAAAAAAAGAACACAGACACTGGACAGACACTGCCTATAAGGCTAGCATCCCGGAGTCGCTTCTTCACTGTTGACATTGAGACTGGTGTTTTGTGGGTACTATTTAATGAAGCTTCCAGCTGGGGAATGAGGGCCACAGGCTGGGGGCCGGGGGGAGGACCAGGAAGCCAGCGGCTTCCCCCGTGTGTTTTACCAGACATTGGAGAGAGCTAAACATTTACCCTGCTAAATATCCGTGGGTCAAACCCAGGCAGGATAACCCAGGCGTCAGAGAGAGTGAGAGAGAGAGAGAGAGAGCGAGAGAGAGAGAGAGAGAGAGAGAACAAGCAGAACAGAGATAGAGTGAGAGAGCGAACAAACAGAACAGGGACAGAGACAGAGTCAAGTAAATTCATTGTTCATGTCACCAAAACTCCTTAAATTGGATTGAATTTAAAATTGAACAAAGACAGACAGAGACAGGGAAGGCCCACCTCATTGACAGTGGGTGTTGGTGTGGAACCAGTAAATACTAGGCCAGTGGTATGTCTCTAGCCATAACAGCTATGACTAGAGACTCCTCTCCCTTCTAGGAGACACAAGCAATTAAAAGAGACAGTCAAAAACACAATGCATTGTTCTAAACAACCCACTTAATTCATCTTGGACAAATGATTGAACATTGTGACCTGGAAAAACACATAAAACACAAACTGCTGGTTATAGTACAATAGCCTGGAAAGTGGATGCATGGACTTTGGAAATATGTAAATAACACAGTGGCTATGTAATGAAAGTATACACAGCCAGGAAACTAACTAAATGTTCACTCTCTCTTTCTCTCTGCTAACACTATTCCTCTCCTGAATGTTTCTTTGTCACACTGTTTCCATCCAGCGTGTACAGTTTATATGGAGCGCTGGCTACATGACATCAGTAGCGTGACAATGGAAGTTAACAGTGGTGGGAACATTGGTATCATATCTGAAGCAACATCACACACACACACACACACACACACACACACACACACACACACACACACGTTAACACACATAAAGTGTGTAAAACCTCTTCAGCAGGCCTCTGATGGGCCTAGCTGACTCATGGAGCTGTGCCACCCTTCTGATTGCTAATTAGTATCAGAAACAACCGACTGGCTCGGCATTGGAACAACTTGAGGACTTCCAGCACGAACAAATGTCAACTCCTCTAATTGTCTCTTTCTTCTCCTCCTCCACTTCCTCCCTCCCTCCATCCACCCCTCCCTCTCGCCATTCCTCTCTCCGCAGACTCCAGGGCACACATAGGAGAGTGGCGCCACCCAAGGATAGGGATGTGTTTCCCAGGTGACAACACCCTGATGTTCCTCAGACACTGTGGGCGATGGAGGGCAGAGCAGAGGGGCTATTGAGAGAGTTGATTTAGTTATCTACCATTGGTTACTGGTAGTAGTGGAATTCTACTCAGGAGATAGAAAATAGGATGCATATCTACAGGTCTGTTGTGGTTCCTTCATTAACATAGTCATACTGTAGGAACCCCCTCTCTCTCTCTCTCTCTCTCTCTCTCTTTCTTTCTCTCCCTCTCTCTTGTTCTCTCCCTCCTTAATTAACATTAGCATACAGTAAGAATTCTCCCTCCCTCCCTCCCTCCCTCCCTCCCTCCCTCCCTCCCCCCCCTCCCTCCCTCCCTCCCTCCCTCCCTCCCTCCCTCCCTCCCTCCCTCCCTCCCTCCCTCCCTCCCTCCCTCTCTATCTCTTTCCCCCTGTCTTTCTGCCCCGTCTCTCTCTCTCTCTCTCCCCATCTCCATTTACACCATGACCCTAGGCTACACCAATCACTCCGCCCGCCTGCCTTGATCTAAACGCAGCCTAATGTGAGATTACACAAACTAACGGCTGAAATTATACTTCTTTGTCTGCTCCAGGAATAGAGCTGCATAGTGCTGGGAGAAACGTAATTTAGGCCAGCTAAATTAGCATGACCGCGAGAATGAGAGAGAGAGAGAGAGAGAGAGTGGTGAATGGATACCGCCTCGTCTCCTCGTCTAAGTGAGCGCCGGCCTTTAAGGGCTTAATGGAACCAATTATTAGGAGGATCTCCGCGCCGTCTGCTCCTGGTGCCACTCGATTGTTCTCGGTATAAATGTCCCTCCCCTGACAGACACAGGCTTCACCGCGGCCCACCACCCGCCCGCCTGCTCACTCTCACTCTCCGGCTCTTGTAGCAACGAGAAGGTCAATAGACTGCTCTTTTCAGCTCTTGAACCTTTCCATATTTCTTAATTAGGCCAAGCGCTATGTAAAGATGGAGCTTGGCTGGCTGTGGCACACTCTCATACACTGGCACACACACGCGCGCACGCACGCACGCACGCACGCACGCACACACACACACACACACACACACACACACACACACACACACACACACACACAAACACAATGCTCATGTCTAATAGATAACAGAGAACACATACAGTGCCTTCAGAAAGTATCCATACCCCTTGACTTGATTTCTCATTTTGTTCTGTTACAGCCTGAATTCAGAATTGATTACATATTTTTTCTCACCCACCTCACACAATACATAATTTTAACAAAGTGAAAACATGTTTTTTGATATTTTTACAAATCTATTGAGAACTAAACGCAAAAAAAACCTTTGCGATTCCAACTGTGAGTCTTTCTGGGTAAAACTCTAAGAGCTTTCCACACCTGGATTATACAGTTTTTGCCCATTATTATTTTCAACATTCTCCAAGCTCTGTCAAGTTGGTTGTTGATCATTGCTAGACAGCCATGTTTAAGTCCTGCCATAGATTTTCAAGCAGATTTCAATCAAAACTCGGCCACTCAGGAACATTCACTGTCTTCTTGGAAAGCAGCTCCAGTGTAAATGTCACCTTGTGTTTTAGGTTATTGTCCTGCTGAAAGGTGAATTCACCTCACAGTGTCGCGTGGAAAGCAGACTGATCCAGATTTTCCTCTATGATTTTGCCTGTGCATTGCCTATGCCTCCATTCGACATATTTTATCCAGAAAAACTCCCCAGTCCTTAGCAATTACAAGCGTTCCCATAACATGATGCAGCCACAACTATGCTTGAAAATATAGTGATTGGTACTCAGTAATGTGTTGTATTGGATTTGCCCAAAACATACCACTTTGTATTCAGGACAAAAAGTGAATTGGTTTTCCACATTTTTGGTGCAGTATTAATGTAGTGCCTTGTTGCAAACAGGATGCATGTTTTGGAATATTTGTATTTTGTACAGGCTTCCTTCTCATCACTCTGTCATTTAGGTTAGTATTGTGGAGTAACTGCAAAGTTTTTGATCCATCCTCAGTTTTCTCCTTTCACAGCCATTAAACTCTGTAACTGTTTTAAAGTGACCATTGGCCTCATGGTGAAATCCCTGAGCGATTTCCTTCCTCTCCGGCAACTGCGTTAGGAAGGACGCCTGTATCTTTGTAATGACTGGGTGTATTGATACACCATCTAAAATGTAATGAATAACTTCACCAGGCCCAATGGGATATTCAATGTCTGCTTCTTTTATATTTTTACCCATATAACAATAGGTACCCTTGTTAGCAAGGCATTGGAATACCTCGCTGGTCTCCCTGGTTGAATATGTGTTTGAAATTCACGACTCAACTGAGGGACCTTACAGATAATTGTATATGTATTTTGTATTTGTATTAATTAAGGATCCCCATTATCTGCTGCTACTCTTCCCAGGGTCCACTGCCCCTATACGATTTTGAAAACATTACAATACATTCATGACAGAATTCACAACGCACTAAGTGTGTGCCCTCAGGCCAATACTACACTACCACATATCTACAGCGCAAAATCCATGTGTACTTGTGTGTATAGTGTTTATGTAATCATGTTTTTTTTATGCATGTTTCTGTGCCTATGGTTGTGTTACTTCACAGTCCCCGCTGTTCCATAAGGTGTATTTTTACCTGCTTTTTAAATCTCATTCTACTGCTTGCATCAGTTACCTGATGGGGAATAGAGTTCCATTTAGTCATGGCTCTATGTAGTACTGTGGAATAGGGTTCCATTTAGTCATGGCTCTATGTAGTACTGTGGAATAGGGTTCCATGTAGTCATGGCTCTATGTAGTACTGTGGCATAGGGTTCCATTTAGTCATGGCTCTATGTAGTACTGTGGAATAGGGTTCCATGTAGTCATGGCTCTATGTAGTACTGTGGAATAGGGTTCCATTTAGTCATGTCTCTATGTAGTACTGTGGAATAGGGTTCCATTTAGTCATGTCTCTATTCAGTACTGTGGAATAGGGTTCCATGTAGTCATGGCTCTATGTAGTACTGTGGAATAGGGTTCCATTTAGTCATGGCTCTATGTAGTACTGTGGAATAGAGTTCCATTTAGTCATGGCTCTATGTAGTACTGTGGAATAGGGTTCCATTTAGTCATGGCTCTATGTAGTACTGTGGAATAGAGTTCCATTTAGTCATGGCTCTATGTAGTACTGTGGAATAGGGTTCCATTTAGTCATGGCTCTATGTAGTACTGTGGAATAGGTTCCATTTAGTCATGGCTCTATGTAGTACTGTGGAATAGGGTTCCATTTAGTCATGGCTCTATGTAGTACTGTGGAATAGGGTTCCATTTAGTCATGGCTCTATGTAGTACTGTGGAATAGGGTTCCATTTAGTCATGGCTCTATGTAGTACTGTGGAATAGGGTTCCATTTAGTCATGGCTCTATGTAGTACTGTGGAATAGGGTTCCATTTAGTCATGGCTCTATGTAGTACTGTGGAATAGGGTTCCATTTAGTCATGGCTCTATGTAGTACTGTGGAATAGGGTTCCATTTAGTCATGGCTCTATGTAGTACTGTGGAATAGAGTTCCATTTAGTCATGGCTCTATGTAGTACTGTGGAATAGAGTTCCATTTAGTCATGGCTCTATGTAGTACTGTGGAATAGAGTTCCATTTAGTCATGGCTCTATGTAGTACTGTGGAATAGGGTTCCATTTAGTCATGGCTCTATGTAGTACTGTGGAATAGGGTTCCATTTAGTCATGGCTCTATGTAGTACTGTGGAATAGGGTTCCATTTAGTCATGGCTCTATGTAGTACTGTGCGCTTCCCATAGTCTGTTCTGGACTTGGGGACTGTGAAGAGACCTCTGGTGGCATGTCTTTTGGGGTATGCTGTGTGCTAGCATTTTACAGCTAGATACCTTCAGCTTGTCAACACCACTTACAAAAACAAGTAACGAGGAAGTCAATCTCTCTTCCACTTTGAGCCATGAGAGATTGACATGCCTGTAATTAATGTTAGTTATCCGTGTACTTTTAAGGGCCAGCCATGCTGCCCTGTTCTGAGCCAACTGCAATTTTCCCAAGTCCCTCTTTGTGGCACCTGACCACACTACTGAACAGTAGTCCAGGTGCAACAAAACCAGGGCCTGTAGGACCTGTCTTGTTGATACTGTTGTTATATTTAGATTTTTTTTGTCACTGGCCTACACACAATATCCTATAATGTCAAAGTGGAATGATGTTTCTTGAAATTTGTACAATTTAATAAAAAATGAAAAGTTGAAATGTCTTGAGTCAATAAGTATTCACCCCCTTTGTTATGGCAAGCCTAAATAAATTCAGAAACAAATATTGTTCTCTTTCAAAAATGACCAGCCACCGGGGTCTTACAATCTGGATGGAAAATTCCTGAGGATATTAGCGGAAGATATTGCCACTCCTATTTGCTACATCTTCAATTTAAGCCTACTAGAAAGTGTGTGCCCTCAGGCTACCCAAAATAGTAAAGCCCCATTTACTGTCTCAAATAGCCTACCAATCAGTTTGTTACCAACCCTTAGTTAACTTCTGTAAACAATTGTGTTTGACCAGATACAATGCTATTTCACAGTAAACAAATTGACAACAGACTTTCAGCACACATATAGAGAAGGACACTCAACAAGCACGGCACTTACACAAATGACTGATGATTAGCTTAGAGAAATTGATGATAAAATGATTCTGTGGGCTGTCTTGTTAGCTTTTGACATTATCGATCATAGTCTGCTGCTGGAAAAACGTATGTGTTATGGCTTTACATCCCCTGCTACAATGTGGATAAAAAGTTACTTGTCTAGCAGAACACAGAGGGTGTTTTTTAATGGAAGCCTCTCAAACATAATCCAGGTAGAAGCAGGAATTCCCCAGGGTAGCTGTTTAGAACCCATTCTTTTTCCATTCTTTACTAACAACATGCCACTGGCTTTGAGTAAGGCTAGTGTGTCTATGAATGCGGATGACTCAACACTATACACTTCAGCTACTAAAGCAACTGAAATGACTGTGTTATAGCCTGAATTTTAAATCCAGGCTGAAACACAACAAAATGTGGAAAAAGTCAAGGGGAGTGAATACTTTCTGAGAGGTAGGGAGCTGTGGTTCTTTTTCTGCCAGTTTAAGGCATTTTGTGTGAGGATGGGGTGGGGTGTCTAGTCATCAACTGGCTAGATTAAGTTTTCAATTTCTGAGAGGTAGGGAGCTGTTAAAGATACATTTGAAAATGATAGAATTATAAGCACAAACTATGTATAGTTGAAGCAATAGTTCCCCTTCTATGACATACCCAAAAGCATGATAAACTACTGGTCAAACAAGAGACAACCAACACCTGACAACTCTGAGCCTGGTGTTTTACACCTCAACACAACCAGAACACTGCAAGTTCATGACAGTGATGTTTATTTACTGTTGCAATGATATTGCATCTGTTATTATCATCATCAGAGATAGGAAATAGGAGAAATGCTGATTTCCTTTGAAAAATGATGTTTGTGACACTCACTTTCTCATTCCGACAGTAACTGTGTTGATTTGTGAATGTGTTTAACCACAGTGACAACATGAAAAGGAATATGCCAGTAAGATCACTACGTTCCTAACAGACACTGATTTCTAAAACTAATATCTAAACAACAAAAACCCTCTGACATGTTTTGGGGGATGTATCTTTTTTCCTACAGAGCTCCATTCAAAGTTGTTTCAGTTGATAAACACTAGCGTACTGTAGTGCTGTTGTAGTTTGATCGTAACTTCATTCCAACTTAAGCACTGTTCACAATAACACGAGTGGCCATGTAAACATCTCAACACAAGTATAAAGGCAGAATCACCATAGGGCTGGAGATGGTAGCAAACCATAACTTTGAAATATAAATACACAAACGGATATTGTCACATGCCATAGACATAGAGCCTTGAGCTTAGCAGAACTATACGTACAACTCTCTCTCTCTCCCTCTCTGCTTCTACAAGCTGAGAAAGTGAGTCTCTTTTAAATGCTGCACATTTAATATGCATCAGCTTTCTATCAGAATATATGCCCAGTCAAATGGTGAGTCCATGTGATCTATGGTTCTGTTAAATCATGGTGCCACCCAGCACAGAGGGAGAAATTCATTACCGCTCAGGGCAATTTCCTCCCAAAACAAAAACACTTCATTCCAACAGGAAAACTAAATTAATACTGGCTTTGCATGAACCCACTTTTATTTGCCTAAGAGCCGCAGTTCTTTCTCACTCACAGCATCTATTTTAGGAAAGAACAGAAGTTGTGGAGTGCAGGATCAAAAAAAAACACACACACACACACACACACACACACACACACACACACACACACACACACACACACACACACACACACACACACACACACACACACACACACACACACACACACACACACACATTGCCACTTCATCCTGCCTCAGTAAACACTTTTGTTTTCATGCCGCCTTGCATTTCATTCTGACATCAAAGCACCCTAGTCTCTCCCAGTTGACTCTGGATGTGTCATCTGACGTCATAGCATTGTTATGTCAAGTTTTCACTTGGATTGTGTTTAGCTCTTTTGATAAGCTAGAGTAATAGAGAGAGAGAGAGGGTGGTAATGAAATAACTAAAGCATGTCAAATTGATTTCTCTGATGAAAGGAAGGCGCTACACATCACATAAACATTTAGCATATACATTTAGCGTTACTACAATTAAGAAAATGGTTCTAGTCTGCAAACGTTGAAAGGAAAACACTTCAACACATGATTGTTCTTTACTGCTGTCCTTCTGTTTGAGAACGTTACATCTGAGTTCATACTCCAGTCTAACAAGACGACTCCCACCTCTGTGTGTGTGTGTGTGTGTGTGTGTGTGTGTGTGTGTGTGTGTGTGTGTGTGTGTGTGTGTGTGTGTGTGTGTGTGTGTGTGTGTGTAATATGAGTTGAGTGCCTCCTGCTTCGTTAATCTAAATGACTGTTTCAATGTGCTCTGCCTGCCTCATATTGTGCTGCCTGATTTATCCCCTCACTCCATAATCAAGTATTTGTTTATAGTTTAAACATAAAAACCATCATGGTTATAAGGCCTGATGGATAGCACTGCATGCTGATATTTACCTGGTCCTAAACAGTGGAGCGATAGTCATCTAAAGTCTTTACAGGGTGTATATGGGGCTGGATGCAGGGAAGGTCATAGGCACAGAGAGGGGGAACATGGGGCTGGATGCAGGGAAGGTCACAGACACATAGAGAGGGAACATGGGGCTGGATGCAGGGAAGGTCACAGACATAGAGAGAGGGAACATGGGGCTGGATGCAGGGAAGGTCACAGACACATAGAGAGGGAACATGGGGCTGGATGCAGGGAAGGTCACAGACACATAGAGAGGGAACATGGGGCTGGATGCAGGGAAGGTCACAGACATAGAGAGAGGGAACATGGGGCTGGATGCAGGGAAGGTCATAGAGAGGGAACACATGCAGGGAAGGTCACAGAGAGAGGGAACATGGGGCTGGATGCAGGGAAGGTCACAGACACAGAGAGGGAGAACATGGGGCTGGACGCAGGGAAGGTCACAGACACACAGAGAGGGAACATGGGGCTGGATGCAGGGAAGGTCACAGACACATAGAGGGAGAACATGGGGCTGGATGCAGGGAAGGTCACAGACACATAGAGGGGGAACATGGGGCTGGATGCAGGGAAAGTCACAGACACAGAGAGGGAAAACATGGGGCTGGATGCAGGGAAGGTCACAGACACAGAGAGGGAGAACATGGGGCTGGATGCAGGGAAGGTCACAGACACAGAGAGGGAGAACATGGGGCTGGATGCAGGGAAGGTCACAGACAGAGAGGGAGAACATGGGGCTGGATGCAGGGAAGGTCACAGACACAGAGAGGGAGAACATGGGGCTGGATGCAGGGAAGGTCACAGACACAGAGAGGGGGAACATGGGGCTGGATGCAGGGAAGGTCACAGACACAGAGAGGGGGAACATGCACTGGGAGAGATGACAACTGATTTGTTTGGTTGCTTTGAATAGCTGATGAACCCGTCAAGCCCGAAGTCCTGTTAAAATGTTAATAAACATCTCAGGGACGCCTATGGACTTGAAGTGAAATATGCAGGCTGTTCCTGAGGCTGGCAGGGCCTAGAATGGAGCAATCATGTTTGACAATGTGCAGTGCAAACCTTTCAATCAAAGTAGTCTTATTTCCCTGAATATTAAATACAGACTCCATTCTACATGTCAAGTGAATTAAAGCTGAAGGAATATTATTGCTTCCAATGCAATACCACATCCAACCCCCCTCCTCATAAATATGTTGGAATTATACGCATCAGAGTACCCCTAGGACGTGGTAAAGGGGATGAGTGTGTGTGTGTGTGTGTGTGTGTGTGTGTGTGTGTGTGTGTGTGTGTGTGTGTGTGTGTGTGTGTGTGTGTGTGTGCGTGCGTGCGTGCGTGCGTGAGTGTGTGTTTGTGTGTGCGTGCGTGCGCGCGTGCGTGCGTGTGTGTGTGTGTGTGTGTGTGTGTGTGTGTGTGTGTGTGTGTGTGTGTGTGTGCATGCGTGCGTGTCTGTGTGTGTCTTCCTGTAGAGATGATGCTCCATCTGCGAGTTGATATTCACACCGGAAAGTAAGGGGATAAGATATGTAAAACAAAATAGGTTATTAATTTACTTCACGGGAAGAATCAAATTGAACATGACTGTCACTGAAAAACTGTACTAAGAGACTTCAAAATGCAATTGTTCTCCCTATGTGTTTCTGTGGGGATCTATCTCGTCTAACTGACATCCTCATGTCTTCATCTGTTATCTCCTCGTTAAAACACCTATAAATATGTCTTTGAGGACTTCTATTTTTATTGACTACTGTACATCATCCCCCCAACATAAAGGCTTTGTCAAATGTAGAGATGAAGACAACTGAACCAGAGGACAGAAGAACAACTCTGTGATTGATGACATGAAGAACTGGATTTAAAATACAAAACAAAACCAGCATGAAGAAGAGTTGGGATTTGTCGAGCTGTACGTTGATTTATTTGTCATGCTAATTAAATAGCAAATACACTAATGCAGTTGGTTTGTGTAGTGGTAACATGCCTGATGTATTGTGTGTGTCTGTGTCAATTGACAGTTGTCTATCTGCGGTCTATGTACTGGACTGTATGTACAATTTCTGTTAAGCCTTGAATGAGGCAACTAAATGATGTAAAACTGTCAGTGGCCTATAATGCTGTTCAGGGATCTCTATACAGCTACAGGTCATGGTAGAGGATTGATAAGTCCTCAAACTGTTCTGTGAGGTTGGAGGAGTGAAAGTCTGTCCTCTGTTTTCCTACCTCACCTCATAAACACTACCGTTCAAAACATCAGTCTCAACGTCAACAGTGAAGAGGCGACTCTGGGATGCTGGCCTTCTAGGCAGAGTTCCTCTGTCCAGTCTCAACGTCAACAGTGAAGAGGCGACTCCGGGATGCTGGCCTTCTAGGCAGAGTTCCTCTGTCCAGTCTCAACGTCAACAGTGAAGAGGCGACTCCGGGATGCTGGCCTTCTAGGCAGAGTTCCTCTGTCCAGTCTCAACGTCAACAGTGAAGAAGTAACTCCGGGATGCTGGCCTTCTAGGCAGAGTTCCTCTGTCCAGTCTCAACGTCAACAGTGAAGAAGTGACTCCAGGATGCTGGCCTTCTAGGCAGAGTTCCTCTGTCCAGTCTCAACGTCAACAGTGAAGAAGTGACTCCGGGATGCTGGCCTTTTAGGCAGAGTTCCTCTGTCCAGTCTCAACGTCAACAGTGAAGAAGTGACTCCAGGATGCTGGCCTTCTAGGCAGAGTTCCTCTGTCCAGTCTCAACAGTGAAGAAGTCAACAGTGAAGAAGTGACTCCGGGATGCTGGCCTTTTAGGCAGAGTTCCTCTGTCCAGTCTCAACGTCAACAGTGAAGAAGTGACTCCGGGATGCTGGCCTTCTAGGCAGAGTTCCTCTGTCCAGTCTCAACGTCAACAGTGAAGAAGTGACTCCGGGATGCTGGCCTTCTAGGCAGAGGTGCAAAGAAAAAGCCATATCTCAGGCTGGCCAATAAAAATAAAAGATTAAGATGGGCAAAAACACAGACACTGGACAGAGGAACTCTGCATCCCGGAGTCGCCTCTTCACTGTTGACGTTGAGACTGGTGTTTAGTGAAGCTGTCAGTTGAGGACTTGTGAGGCATCTGTTTCTCAAACTAGACACTCTAGTGTACTTGTCCTCTTGCTCAGTTGTGCACCGGGGCCACCCAGTCCTCTTTCTATTCTGGTTAGGGCCAGTTTGCGCTCTTCAGTGAAGGGAGTAGTACACAGCGTTGTACGAGATCTTCCGTTTATTTCACATGAAATAGCCTTCATTTCTCAGAACAAGAATAGACTGATGAGTTTCAGAAGAAAGTTCTTTGTTTCTGGCCATTTTGAGCCTGTAATCGAACCCACAAATGCTGATGATTCAGATACTCAACTAGTCTAAAGAAGGCCAGTTGTATTGCTTCTTTAATCAGACAACAGTTTTCAGCTGTGCTAACAAAGTTGCAAAAGGGTTTTCTAATGATCAATTATACTTTTAAAATTATACACTTGGATTAGCTAACACAATGTGCCATTGGAAAACAGGAGTGATGGTTGCTGGCCTCTGTACACTATGGAGATATTCCATTAAAATCAGCCGTTTCCAGCTATAATGTAATTTATAACATTAACAATGTCTACACTGTATTTTTTGATGAATTTGATGTTATTTTAATGGACAAAAAAAAAGTGTTTTTCTTTCAAAAACAAGGATATTTCTAAGTTCCCAAATTTTTGAACGATAGTGTACCTACTACTATGTTATTAACAAGGCAGAAACATATAGACATAAATGTGCATCCACGCATACACTAACACCCAGACATATAGAAATGTACACACACATACAGTGGCTTGCGAAAGTATTCACTCCCCTGGCATTTTTCCTATTTTGTTGCCTTACAACCTGGAGTTAAAATTGATTTTGTGGGGTTTGTATCATTTGATTTACACAACATGCCTACCACTTCGAAGATGCAAAATATTTGTTATTGTGAAACAAACAAGAAATAAGACAAAATAAAAATGAATCCCCCCCTCCTCGTAGAGCTACCTTTTGCAGCAATTACAGCTGCAAGTCTTTTGGAGTATGTCTCTATAAGCTTGGCACATTTAGACACTGGGATTGTTGCCCATTCTTCAAGGCAAAACTGCTCCAGCTCCTTCAAGTTGGGTTCTGCTGGTGTACAGCAGAACCCAACTTTAAGTCTTTAAGTCATACCACAGATTCTCAATTGGATTGAGGTCTGGGCTTTGACTAGGCCATTCATAGACATTTCAATGTTTCCCCTTAAACCACTTGTGTTCTGCTTTAGCAGTATGCTTAGCGTCAGTGTCCTGCTGGAAGATGAGCCTCCATCCCAGTCTCAAAACACTGGAAGACTGAAACAGGTTTCCCTCAAGAATCTACATTTATTTGGCGCCATCCATCATTCCTTCAATTCTGACCAGTTTCCCAGTCCCTATTGAAGAAAAAAATACCCACAGCATGATGCTGCCACCACCATGCTTCACTGTGGGGATGGTGTTCTCGGGGTAATGTGAGGGGTTGGGTTTGCACCAGAAAAAGCTAGATTTTTGTCTCATCTGACCAGAGTACCTTCTTCCATATGTTTGGGGAGTCTCCGACATGCCTTTTGACAAACACCAAACATAAAGCTGCATAACAGCTCTGTGAAGTGTACGGTTTAAAGTGGTCCTATGGACAGATACTCCAATATCCGCTGTGGAGCTTTGCAGCTCCTTCAGGGTTATCTTTGGTCTCCTTGTTGCCTCTCAGATTATTGCCCTCCTGCCTGGTCTGTGAGTTTTGTTGGGCGGCCCTCTCTTAGCAGGTTTGTTGTGGTGCCATATTCTTTCCATTTTTTAACCCAACCCTGATCTGTACTTCTCCTCAACTTTGTCCCTGACCTGTTTGGAGAGCTCCTTGGTCTTCATGGTGCCGCTTGCTTTGATACACACAGGTGGACTTTATTTAACTAATTATGTGACTTCTGAAGGTAATTGGTTGCACCAGATCTAATTTAGGGGCTTCATAGCAAAGGGGGTGAATACATAGGCATGCACCACTTTTCTGTTTTTATTTTGTAGAATTTTAAAAATAATAATAATTTCACTTCACCAATTTGGACTACTTTGTGTTTTTCCATTACATGAAATACAAATAAATTTAAATTACAGGTTGTTATGCAACAAAAAAGGAAAAACGCCAAGGGGGATGAATTATTTTGCAAGGCACTGTACACTTTCGTCCTATCATACACCCAAACAAACACAGTGTACCCACACATATCCCCATCCACATCCTCCAGACATGATATTCCAATCAGCTTTCAAAATGCAATGTTTGGGTCAAGACGACTTGCACTTCTAAGTAATTTATAATGTGCTTTACTCCAAGGTATTGCGCAATCTCATTATCATTAGATTTTTGCATATTTAACAACAATTTTTAATTAGACAGTATTTTATTATTCATGCACATAATTTGAGGCGAGCTCAGGCTACAGCTTTTCACCATAAAGAAGAAAAGAGACAGGGTGGATTAAAAACACTAAAAACATATACAGACAACGTTCATTTTGTGGAACGGAATATTTCAGTTTGTACTCTTAACTGGCAAGTGGTTCCACACTCTCTCTGCTCATGGTAATGGCTCTTTTAATTTAGCTAATAGCTATCATGTTGTGTACCTTTATGCATTTGCTAAATTCCTAGTAGAGCTGGGAGTTGTCTCTCGACGGCACACATGGTGGAGGGAGCTGTAAGTAGTTTGGTGGTTGAGCTTGGCTCTTAACATAGAGAGTGTTTGCCGAGGGTATGGCTCCTTGATGTATTATTAAAATTGGAAATGGACTCCAGGGACGCCATCTAGTTATGTGCTTTCATTTGCCGAATAAACCAAGCGTTGTTTTCATCTTTGCTCATGATTGTTAATGGCACCACTGATGAGAGGGGTGTGAGTTTTTCTCCGCTTCCCTTTATCATCCTGGGCCTCTTGTTATGCAGGCCAAATAGCCAAGCTGCTGATTCTGTTTTAGGTTTTCAATTAGTCATTTGACTGAGCACATCTGTTAGTGGCTGGGGCCCAGACTCTGGACAGACGGGTCCCTGTCACCTGCTCAGAGACTGGTGAAGCACAGAGGCAGAAGGGCCATGCCACCACGGGGCCCTCACTGTTACCACTCAGGGGGTCCCTCAGGGCTGAGTCCTCTGTCCCACCATGTTTTACAGCCAAGGCCACAGAGGAAACACATGCATACAGAAACATCTGAGCTATGTCTGCCTCTCCCTGGCCTGTCGGTCTCACGCTCTGCTTCATGTTTCAGCCATTGCCAGAGGAGACAGACAGACAGTAGCATTTAAAGCTGCTCTCCTGGTGTAAACTGATAAAACTGCCCCTGTTCTATTTGATTTGGAGGTTCAGGGGACTACATCCGCAGGCGATGCCAAAGCACATGAGTTTGAATGTATATTTTTGTTTTTGTATGTATGATTTATGTACCACGCTCTGTTTATTTATTTCTCTCCTCCTGTGAGTATTAACATTGATGAATATGTGATGCGTTTCTCTTTGAAGGCCTGCAGTGTAAAGCTGTTGAAATGTGGACCAACACAAATAAACACCCTAATTCCTGCTTTGGGCTCAGAGCAGCAAACAGAAGAGACGTGCCAGTTGATACTCTTCATCCTCATATACGTACATACTGGGTGTGCACACGTATCTGTCTGTTATAATACTTGTATGTCAAACCTCTCATTGCTTTAACAAACAAGTTTTAGTCTGTCTGTCTATTGTGTAACATAGGCTATCGGACATCCTTACAGAGCTGTAGGCTATTCAATTCAACTTTAAGACTATACTTTTATCTTGATCCTCTGTGATTTTTACTTAGGTAATGAATCGTAGCAGAAATATAGAAGGTTATTTCATATATCCTGGGCGTAATGAACGGCTGGCTGACTGTGAAACAACAGCGGAGGAGATTGACTCTGTTGTTGCAGAACAAAAGCACTACGTCACTTCAAACCGTCAGCAAAGCTCTATTTCATTATGGTCAGCAATTTCCTGAAGGACCTGAGCCGTCCAATACCTCAATCGAATTAGCGTCCCGTCCCATTCCGTTCTGGGAAGAAAGACAGTAGTTAGTCAGGTCCACAATGACAGAATGGCAGCCAATCTTTGATTAAGGGAGTTCAGGGAGGGTTCAGAACAGTAGCGTTGTTTCTCGTCTGATCCAAGGGGGGTCCCGTGGGACTTTAATAAAACATTTTGCTCATTGTGGAAAGTAATGACCAACAATGTAAACTTGTGACTTGACAACAGATGTTGGCATGCTTAGTGGAAACAAGGTGCTGTAAAATTAATTTCATTTAAATTATTTACTGCATGTATTACGTGCTTGAGGAAATAGACAAGGGGGGTTGATGATTGGTGGGCAACAACAACAAAAAATGAATTCAATTAAAGCTGAAGTAGTCGGTTAGGGAAAAAAGAAAAAGAGAGCAATCAAATGCGCTCTCCAAAAATCTAATAGGAATCACACGAAAGCTGACATGGCTCCTATGATTTATATTTAATAGGGTTTATTATTTAATATTGTCACTTCAAAGGCTGTGCCAGGAAACTTGCTAGAGATGTTTTCCAGAATTAAACCAAATGAATATCCGAAGAACAAGCCATCAGTTCAGTCGGGGCACAGTTGTTGCGTTTTCTCCCAACCCACAAAGACAAACAGAGAGACAAAAAAAGTTTGCCAATTGAAATGAATCTCTAAGTGTTTATGCTACAACAACACATAACAGCAGTGTTGAGTGAGCACAGCATATCACTGCACATGGTTAGACAAACAGTGAGATGGAGAGTGAGAGAGATACAGAGACACAGAGACAGAGAGAGACGGGGAGGCTCTCCATCCTGGTTGAGGGTAATTAGGTATGCAAATCTCCCATGCCGTTAAAGACAGATGACTAATGAGACATGGAGTGGAACAAAACTTTCCCTGAGTGTTCCATCTTCCCTCCGTCATCACCGGGAACAGATGCACAATGGCTGGCAGTGTTGGGCTGCACATGGAACACAGAACAGCTACACATGCACTGAACATTTAGAACAAAGGCAAAACAATGCACCGTGCATCACACTCCAGCGTTCGATCAAGGAACGCAACACCGACAGCATATGGCAAGGTGGTAGAACTTCTTCCATCTCCAGGTACTGAATCTCTTTGTGAAGGAGTGAAGGGAGGAGAGTGGAAAGAAACTACAACAACGGCTAGGCTACAGTGTCATACAGCACTTTCCCACAGTTGACCCAGTGTTTGAAACTGGAAACTATAATACATTGACCCGGTCAGTCACTACACCAAGTATCTAGTAGATTGTTACATCCTGGAGCCATGCAGGCTGTGCTCCATGTCTGTGATAGCTGGTGTACATACACTGGCCCCTGCACCATACTCTCCCACGGATGACCTAGTGTTTGAACCAGTCATGTTATACACAGTACAAAGACTGTGGCTGTACATTATATTGTACAGTCTGGTGCCATACAGGCTGCGCTTCATGCCATGTCAGCGGGCAGCCACCACCGTGACGTCATAGCGAGCGTCGGAGCGTCCTCACCTGGATTTCCTCTGTCACCTTCAGCCCTCGGTTCTCTCTGTTCTCAGCCAAAACAGCACGTAGCCCAACTCATTGTAATAACACCACAGCAGACCATTGATATAAATATATTTCCTTTCCTCCCTACCGTTGCTCAGTCTGTCCTGACCCGGTCGTCACTTATTCATTTGTGAGTTTATTTTCTTTAGTAAGCCCCAGTGCTTGGTTGTGTAAAGGTTGCCTTTGTTTGGTTGGTCCTGCAGAACAGCTCAGCTGAGTGTGAAGTGCAGGAATACAGGAAGTAGTGTTGCTCTTTAACCTGCACCCGTGACAGATGGAGCTACTTAACAATGGGAGCATCCTGAGCCCTGGGCTGCAGCAGCCTGTCCTCTCTAGACTACCCGTGTGTTTGTGTGTGTGTGTGCGTGTGCGTGCGTGTGCATGTGTGTGTGTCACTCTCCCACACTAACTCTACCCCCTCTATACAGTAGAACAGTGGTCAGCCACAAAGAGAACCATAATCTTCTGTTTACCGGATATCCCAAACACAGAGACCCAGGTGACACAGCGATGACCATCTCATATTGACCCTGAGTCAGCGCTGGGTCGGCCCACTCTGCTCTGCACTTGTAGCACCCTGTGCCAACTAGTGGGACCGTGTCTTATACTAGCTCACATTTCAGAAACAGAGGGAACTCCACCCCTAGGCATAAAGGTTCAACATTTTTGGCAAGCAGAATGGCAAGGACTGAGGGCAAAACACACACAAAAAAAGCATTTTCCAAAACAGTGGTCACATACAATGAACATACTGTAGATACTAAACCACAGGGTCCATGGCTATGGGGACAATGCATCCAACAGTTCAAATCAGACTTATTGGAGAGATAGGGAGCAGGAGACCACTGACTTCGGGGGTATGTTGACCTTGAAGGTGTAATGAAATGATGATTGAGACTATGTTATCCCCATCCACCCCGATTGTCCCAGACCAGCCCCTTGGTTCCTGCCCACACCCCATGGTCCCAGACCAGCCCCTTGGTTCCTGCCCACACCCCATGGTCCCAGACCAGCCCCTTGGTTCCTGCCCACACCCCATGGTCCCAGACCAGCCCCTTGGTTCCTGCCCACACCCCATGGTCCCAGACCAGCCCCTTGGTTCCTGCCCACACCCCATGGTCCCAGACCAGCCCCTTGGTTTGCCCACACCCCTGCCCACACCCCATGGTCCCAGACCAGCCCCTTGGTTCCTGCCCACACCCCATGGTCCCAGACCAGCCCCTTGGTTCCTGCCCACACCCCTTGTCCACACTAGGATGGCACAATTGATGAGTGTCCCACTTTGGAGGGGGTAGGATTGGATGTTTGGAGGGGGTAAGATTGAAGGTTTGGAATGGGGTAGGAGAAAGGAAGTTCATGGTCCAGACAAAGGCGTCAGAGGTGTCAGAGGAGTCAAAGGAGCCTGTACCCCAAAACTCAACCAGCTGTGGGACTCTGTTCTGATTAATGCTACATCAGCAAGTACACTGTCCGCAACACAGAGAGAAACTACCATTACCACCCACTACAATCCCGCCTTCTGCCAAGCTCTCATAGCGTTAGGTTACACTCACATACACTTTCAGATTATTACTACAAATATGATAAAGGACACAGTTTGTACTGGGGAGACGGATTTCACCACAAATCCATCTGTCATCACGCCATCCACGATTATTCTCTGGACCGCAAACTAAGCCATGGCCCAGTAGAGTAGAGAGCCACATGTCCCTAATATGACAATGCCCCAGCCCACTCTCCATGCTTTCCATTACTTGTCAATTGGAAGAGTATTAAAGCTAAAACTTTATTAACTCGATTGTGGTTGGCCACAAGTATTAAAGAACACATCACTTCTCCGTTTTTCAATACACAAACATATTGACTTATGTTGCCGCGCCACGCCAGTCTGGATACTCAATACGTGACACATGGGTCCCATAGCATAGCTGCTAACTGGTAGCAGAGCTGTTGGGATGTAACACAGGAATTACAACCCCACATCTAACATGGAGTACAACTGACTTTTTCAGTCAACATGTCTGTGTAACGTCAATGTGCTGAAAGGATGACACGATAACTTAATATACTTTAATAATCCATCTCATTTGAATCAGTCTGTTCTGCCTTGACAGCCATTGTTTCCTGTTAACATATGAAAAAATGCACATATAATGACAGCCAAGCCATCTAATATCATTATCACTATAACTTGATATTATGCTCCCAAAATGTCCTAATGGCTTCCCCCTCAGAAACCCTGGTCCTGTTGTGTCTATTCCAAACACATTAGAGTAGCAGTGACACCATTGTCACGGTAGCAGATGCCCTTTACATTTCCCTCCCATTTCTAACCTATTTCCTCGTACCCAGTACAGCTACTAAAACCTCTGCTCTCTCTCTCTCTCCCTCTTTTCTCTCTTGCTCTCTCTCTTCCCCCTCTAGCTCTCTTTCCCCCTCTCTCTCTCTTTCTGTCTCTCTCTTTATCCCCCCCCCCTCCTTCTCAAAAGCCCACAAAACCAGCACAAAACAAAGAGAAACAAGATGAATTAGTGGCAGGGGGTCCCAGTGGTGTTAAAGAGGGGATTGTTTTTGTTTTAGCTAAAACTATTTCTCGCTGTTTTTGCGACGCTAGCGTTGCTCTGCTCTACTCAGCTCTGCTCCCACATGTATTGGCCGGCTGTGATCATGTGTCAGAGACAGAGTCATACAAGTGGGGACGGGCGGCTGTGGCGGGCGGAGGGTGGGGTGGAGGCCCGGTGCCCAGCAGGCTTGTCTGAAGCAGACGGCTTGTTTGCGTGTACTTAACAGCTCCCCACAGCTGTGTTCTCTCCAAATGTAACAGGAGAAGACCTCATCCATCCAAAAAGCAAACTTTTTTCCTCCTCTCCTGCTTTTTTATTTTCCTCCTGCCCCGTTTTTGGTTCAAGTGACTCCATAAGGGAAAGTGTCAACAAACAGGCTTAGGGTCAGGAGCAGAGGTCAGCTGGTGAGTCACCCTGTTAACTCGGCTTTTCTCTCTTCTCAAGAGGGGTGCATTTCTCAACAAGTCACTTAGTGAACAAAGTAGGATAGGGCATCTTTGTTATGGGGTCTAATTTGGATTGTCTTTTTAACAATCCACTCACAAATACAGCTGAGTCATCAAAAAAACTACTTTGCCATAAAGTGCATGAACATGTGCTTCGGATTTGAACTCGCAGTTCACGGTTCAATCATTTTTGTCATATGAAACACTTCTCCCTCAGCAGTCTCACGAATTGGGATTGTGTGACTTTTGATGGAATCAAAGTGCTCTTTTCCCTTCATCCAACTACAGTGACAGTTTTATTTAACTTGATGTGTTCCTACCAGTCTGCTCTTGCTGTGTGCTGTCTGAGCGTGGTATGGTAAATCATATAGATATATTAGGAGCCTCGCTCCTGTCCCCTGGCCCTGAGAAGGCCTGACTGGCTACGCTGGACTGGGCTGACTGCCTGTAACGACGAGCCCTGGCCTGCTCAGGGGTTAATGGCTGCAAACTGTCACGCTGTTTCGGGACACATCATATGGTCATTATTCACTAGACATACATCGTAACCTTAATGCGTCAGATGAACCTCCCAGGCTGTGGAGAGGGGGGTTCTGAAGACAAGAAAGTCAACTTGAGGCTGACTGGGTTCACTCTCACTGGTCTGCCTGACCCAGCCTCTCCTCTGGACTAGCTCAGCACACAGCTAGTAAATGTTTCACTTTGATTTCAGATACATGACAATAATCAAAGTTGCATTCATCAACTGTGTTGTGGGACTGACAAGCCACTTTCTGCATGAATTACTGCTGTAAATAAATACACTAAGTTAGCTGTGGTTGGTCTGTGATTGAAGTTGACGATGATGATTCACATTGGATGCTTCTCCAGTCATTTTTTAAACTCTTAAATGTTTATTCTGGTTAACTTTGATACAAGACTGCCAGGTTGGGCAGTGCTGTGTTGACTAGGGGTCCCTCAGACACACACATTGGTGTATGTGGCAATTCTTGGCAATGAGAATAATAGGAATACCGTAGGAATCAGAAACACATTTTCTAACTCTGGGAGAGTATTTGTTTGTCCAAGGCAATTTGAATCTTACTTGAGGACCTTAACATGGAACTCTGACTAACTTATTTATTCATGCAATACAATCAATAGGCTTAAACATCAAGCAGATGAGGCTGGTGGGAGGAGCTATAGGAGGACGGGATCATTGTAATGGCTGGAATGGAATTAATGCAATGGAGTCCAACATGTTGTTTCCATACGTTTGATGTGTTTGATACCATTCCATTAATTCCATTCCAGCCATTACAATGAGCCAGTCCTCCTATAGATCCTCCCACCAGCCTTCACTGCCATCAAGCATACTGTACACATTGACAAACACACACACACACACACACACACACACACACACACACACACACACACACACACACACACACACACACACACACACACACACACACACACACACTCTATATATAGGTGAGTAACTGAATGCACATACTGTACACACACTGCTGTAGAAGTGCATACAGTACACACAGTGACATACACACAGGCGTGTATATTGCCTCTCACCAGTGCTGTCTTCTGGGAACAGACTAATTGCAGTATAACAGAAATAGAGCTGAGGAGCTGAATGTGCCCCTGAGTGAAACCCCCCACTGTTTCAACTTTTCACATTTTATGCCTGTTGTGACAAAAGTGCAGACGCAGAGTGAAAATGTCACATTCTTAACTCTCCCGAGAGTGCTAAGTCAACTGAGCTGTGAAATCTGAAATATCTGGGACTGTGCGTGTACTCGTGTGATATTACAATCATATTTGTGACGTCTGTAACACCCACTCATCCAGACAATTCATACAAGGCCAATGTACTGCATGATATTATGGGATATTGTGCAAGAGTACTGTATACTATTTTATGCCTTTCTTTCCTTTTCCTACTTTGTCACATTTCCAAGTACAGTCAAAAAATACTAGTTCTAAACTGCGAGCCCCATCTGTACAATGTTATAGGTCCAATATTAGAGAGGCTATTTTTTACAGTGTGCAGAGAAGACGCTCTACTTCCAACACACACACACACACACACACGAGAACCGCACCCCTGTTTTCTCCTGTCGGTGTGTTTGTGTGTTTTCTGGGTTCCACATGGCCTACAGATGTAGCCAAGCTTGTTACACACATGCAGGCACACACACACACACACACACACACACACACACACACACACACACACACACACACACACTTCATCCTGGTTTGTCTATATCGCTTACATAACACATACTGTTAGTGAAATCTCAAATGGGCTGAACAGCCTAATGGCGTAGCTGGAGTGTTAGAGTGGTGCCTTCTGGGTAACTCAGTAAGTCTGGTTAGTTATTGGTGGCAGACCACAGGCCTGTCTGCCTCAACATGGTTGACACACAGGGAGAGAAGTGGAGAGGAGTGACAGTCTCCCAGCCAGGCACAGAAAACCTCTTCTTCCTCCTCCTCCCTTCTCTCCTTCCGCCACACAGTCGCTCCCCTTCAGTGCCTGGTAATGGGAAGGGAAAGAGAGGGATGAAAATAAGAGAAAAGAGAAAAACGACATCCATGCTGCTTTGCGGGTGACAGCAAGAGAACTTTTGGGAGTCAGAGAGTTAGCGCCAAAGTTCCCTCTCAGCCCATTAAAGCTGTGGAACGGCATCTAGATTCTATTGGAACCACATGTGCCAAAGAATTTCTCTTCTGGTAAGACATTCCAAAGACTTTGGTGTTAGTCTAATTTAAGCAGCATGTTGGGGAGAGCTCTCTGGGCTTTGATCATTTGGAGATCGTTTGGTACAAATTGAACTAACCCAAGCTCCATTTCTGGTGGATCACAACCATGGATTTGTTGAATTAAACGCTTCGTTGAATGCAGTCTGTACATGAAAAGAAAGTTGCTCTTAGGAATCCGATAGTGGGTTTTTCACCTAGCCAGCAGGTCCACTACTTGTATTACTTTTAAACTTAATCCACGGTCCCTTGTTCCGTCCGTGGTGATTTAACGAGGCTCTGCGCCGAGCAGGGCTCGGCGGCTTGGGCCCAGCCCGACCTGGAGGAGATCATGTTCTGAGAGGAGACAAGCAGAAATCACCTGGTATATGTAATAGAGAACATATTGCACAGAGACCCCTAAGCATGTCTCCTGGACCAGACTATACAGTCTACAGTTATGCAGTCTTCATCTTCTGTTTCCAACAATTCTTTGATTTTCCCCAGAAACCTGAAGGAGTAGTTGAAGGATTCTATAGGATAGGCCTACTCCAACAGCTCGCTCTCATACTCTCTCTGTTATTTTTGTCGTCTCTCAATCTCTCTCTCTCTCTCTCTCTCTCTCTCTCACGCACACACACACACACACACACACACACACACACACACACACACACACACACGCACACACACACACACACACACACATTCACCGTCAGAATTAATAAGTTGAGTAATGCTCTATAGAAATACTATATCTTGATATGTATGAAACATACCTTCAATTAAACCGGATTTCTTCCGCTTTTATTTCTCACCTAGTTAGCATCCGGTAAGAAACGAGCTGTGGAACGTTCCAGGCTGTGAAACGAGCGAAGGCTTACACAAATTTAGTTTTAAATAACTGCAAGAATTTACAAATGATCCGACACTGACTGAGATTGTCTTTGGAGGACTTTATACATACACAGTTGGATGTAAATGGACCCTTTCCAACACAACACCCTGCTATGTCCATGTGGGTAAACTGTGTCACGTTGGTGGCAGGAGCTTATCTGTGCTATTGATTTTCTCATTGGTTCCATTCCCCGTTTTTATCTAAATGAAAACATGCTGGAAAGGAAACAGGCTTGAATTTTTCTCTCAGAGATGTCTGCATGTCCTCAGATGTGCTGCTGGAACACGGAGCCGCCTGGAACTCATTTGTTCTCTGAGTTCATCTCAGAATGTTGGGTTTCTGATAAGGCTCGTCTGCCTCCCTGTGTTCCAATTGTTGTTTTTTCACTGGGTGCTTGTGTAAAGTATTTTTTTATGACTGAAGTGTTGTGTTTTCAACTTATGCCTTCCTGAACGTACTACTGATATTGGGAATTGTGTTGACGATAATAAAGTTACAAATCTATTCAACTTTTCTAACTATTTTATATTTTCTCACCACATCATTAAGTATACCCAACAGACAACAGACAAAAAACAAGTCAAGTCAGATCCCTGTAGTCCTCAGTACAGTCTGGTCTGGTTGGTATTAAGAGAGTCAGATGTGTCCTGCCACGTGGTGTTGGAGTGAGAGACAGAGATAGAGATAAAGACAGAGCAAGAGAGAGAGAGAGAGAGAGAGAGAGAAGGAGAGAGAGAGAGAGAGAGAGAGAGAAGAGAGAGAGAGAGAGAGAGAGAGAAGAGAGAGAGAGAGAGGAGAGAGAGTGAGAGACAGAGATAGACAGTGAGAGAGAGAGAGAGAGAGAGAGAGAGAAGGAGAGAGAGAAGAGAGAGAGAGAGAGAGAGAGAGAGAGAAGGAGAGAGAGTGAGAGACATAGATAGAGATAAAGACAGAGCAAGAGAGAGAGAGACAGAGCAAGAGAGAGAGAGAGAGAGAGCAAGAGAGAGAGGGAGAGAGAGAAGGAGAGAGAGAGAGAGAGGCCCTGCACTGAACTGTACAGGCAGAGCCCTTATTGGACTGCTGAAAAGAACAATAGGGGGAGAGAGAGGAAGAGAGAGGGAGGAGAGGGGGAGCAGCCCCAGACCCACTAAGTCTGCAGCCCTTTCCCATCTCTTGGTTTCCTGACATCAGGTATGAAGTGATTGATCGCAGATCAAAGCCAGGAAGCAGGATAATTAAAGTTGTAGGTATAAATAGATAGCATCGTAGCTTACAGTACATCAGACGTCATAATACAGAACAAATGTGCCCCGGGACTAATTGAGGCCTGGTTCAGGTTTGCTAGTTCTCGGGCCTCTTGCTCTACTGCTCTGCTGCTCTGTCCTGAGAATACAGCCTCCATTTACATGCCCTTGTAGCTGAGAATAACAGAACACCCAGATGTAAAACACTGGAGCCCTCCTGTAAATAATAGGAGAGCCTTTTCAAGTCCAACCCAGATGGGGCTGGTCCATATTGCAAACCTATTGATATGTACACAGCCAGGCTCTTACTCCACACGTACAGTATACCAGTATGTAAGTCAGCACTAGATACTGTATTCATAAAAGTAACTGTGTTATGTAAGGATAAAAAACAGACTAAATCCATTGATTGACAGATTATTTGATCGTTTAAATACACAAATACCAGAATGTATTGAATTTGACAACTATTGAAAATCTGTCTCCAAATTAAGCATTCACACACACAAAGTTTTCTCCCAGAAATAACTTTTCATGACAGAAACTATAGCAATAAACACAACACTAATGTGAAGTGTCAGAAAACTATTTGAAAATGCTATGGCTTACTCTAATTGTATCCCAATCATGGTTGAAAAGATTGCAGCTGAAGGCCGTCTTAATTGCAGGGTTCGCCAGCCTCGACGCAGTTTACGAGACATAGAACCTGTCCAGAAACATGCCCGGGCGACAGTGGCGTTTAAGACACAACACAATGCTTCTGTCAGATGGAGAGAGCAGCACACTGGACGTATGGTAAGTGGATGTTAAGAGACAAGGAGACAAATCCTCCCGTTTATAGTTGGCACATAACAAAGCCACTGGCTCACTGGCTGCCTGCGGTGGCGTCATAAACACATCTAGAACTGCACAAACAACACTCATGGTTAGACAATAGATCAGCCTGCTACTATTCACTGTTGATTGTCAACTCAACCACACTGTGGGATGCTGGCTGGCCACCGCTACAGGCTACAGCCCTTCCAGTCCAGGCATCACACTGCTGGCCAGCCCACAGGCACCAGGCTAGAACACCGTGTATAACTTTACACCAGTGATGGAAGCTTAGTGTGATAACCTTAGTAACAGGACACGCCGTCCAAAGAGTGCATCTTTTGAACACTTTCCCCCAAAACAAACATGAATGATTGACAGACAAAAACTTGTGAGAGTGGTTTGTTTCTCAAACATCCCCCCTGTCTGTCTCTGGTTGGGAATCTGCCCTCCAGCACTAATGTGTAATTGAGATTTTCCTTGGTTTTAAAACATGGACCCCCTTCCGCTCTTTAACCCCCTTACTCCCTTCGATTTAACTCCCTACTATCTCTCTCTCCCTCTCTCCCCCTCCCTTCCTCCCCCTTTCTCTCTCCCTGTCTCTCTACCCCTCTCTACTCCTCTACCCCTCTTCCACAGACATGTATGGTGAGCACCCCCCGTCTCTCTCACAGCAGCACACATGATAGTGTTGCGTGGTGACTGAAAAACAATACTGCACTGTTTCAGCGGCCATTTCATGTCGACTTTCATTTCAGCCTAAAATAACATGGCTGGGGAGTGATGGGTTGGTTTCCCCCCAGTGGCTGAGTTAGGGGGTATGAAGGATGGCTGGGGTTGGT
Source organism: Oncorhynchus tshawytscha (assembly GCF_018296145.1). NCBI lineage: Eukaryota > Metazoa > Chordata > Actinopteri > Salmoniformes > Salmonidae > Oncorhynchus > Oncorhynchus tshawytscha. The sequence goes on along the minus strand of NC_056440.1, from coordinate 71,688,088 downwards.
CTGGAGTTGGGGCATATCCTGGGCTGAGGCTTGGGATGGGGCAGACATTGGCTCTTTGAAATGGATGATGGTAGGGTTGGGCAGAATGGCCTCAAAATCATATCTAGATGTATTTAAAAAAAATCTCTAATAAGCATTGGTGTACAATTAAAGGTAAAATACACTGCATTAATAATCTAAATATAAGCCTTCCACAACCATAAGACCCATTAATAATCTAAATATAAGCCTTCCACAACCATAAGACCCATTAATAATCTAAATATAAGCCTTCCACAACCATAAGACCCATTAATAATCTAAATATAAGCCTTCCACAACCATAAGACCCATTAATAATCTAAATATAAGCCTTCCACAACCATGAGACCCATTAATAATCTAAATATAAGCCTTCCACAACCATGAGACCCATTAATAATCTAAATATAAGCCTTCCACAACCATGAGACCCATTAATAATCTAAATAGAAGCCTTCCACAACCATAAGACCCATTAATAATCTAAATATAAGCCTTCCACAACCATGAGACCCATTAATAATCTAAATAGAAGCCTTCCACAACCATAAGACCCATTAATAATCTAAATATAAGCCTTCCACAACCATAAGACCCATTAATAATCTAAATATAAGCCTTCCACAACCATAAGACCCATTAATAATCTAAATATAAGCCTTCCACAACCATAAGACCCATTAATAATCTAAATATAAGCCTTCCACAACCATGAGACCCATTAATAATCTAAATATAAGCCTTCCACAACCATGAGACCCATTAATAATCTAAATATAAGCCTTCCACAACCATGAGACCCATTAATAATCTAAATAGAAGCCTTCCACAACCATAAGACCCATTAATAATCTAAATAGAAGCCTTCCACAACCATGAGACCCATTAATAATCTAAATAGAAGCCTTCCACAACCATAAGACCCATTAATAATCTAAATATAAGCCTTCCACAACCATAAGACCCATTAATAATCTAAATATAAGCCTTCCACAACCATAAGACCCATTAATAATCTAAATATAAGCCTTCCACAACCATAAGACCCATTAATAATCTAAATATAAGCCTTCCACAACCATGAGACCCATTATTAATCTAAATATAAGCCTTCCACAACCATAAGACCCATTAATAATCTAAATATAAGCCTTCCACAACCATAAAACCCATTAATAATCTAAATATAAGCCTTCCACAACCATAAGACCCATTAATAATCTAAATATAAGCCTTCCACAACCATAAGACCCATTAATAATCTAAATATAAGCCTTCCACAACCATAAGACCCATTAATAATCTAAATATAAGCCTTCCACAACCATGAGACCCATTAATAATCTAAATATAAGCCTTCCACAACCATGAGACCCATTAATAATCTAAATATAAGCCTTCCACAACCATGAGACCCATTAATAATCTAAATAGAAGCCTTCCACCACCATAAGACCCATTAATAATCTAAATATAAGCCTTCCACAACCATAAGACCCATTAATAATCTAAATATAAGCCTTCCACAACCATAAGACCCATTAATAATCTAAATATAAGCCTTCCACAACCATAAGACCCCATTAATAATCTAAATATAAGCCTTCCACAACCATAAGACCCATTAATAATCTAAATATAAGCCTTCCACAACCATGATACCCATTAATAATCTAAATAGAAGCCTTCCACAACCATAAGACCCATTAATAATCTAAATATAAGCCTTCCACAACCATGAGACCCATTAATAATCTAAATAGAAGCCTTCCACAACCATAAGACCCATTAATAATCTAAATACAAGCCTTCCACAACCATAAGACCCATTAATAATCTAAATATAAGCCTTCCACAACCATAAGACCCATTAATAATCTAAATATAAGCCTTCCACAACCATGAGACCCATTATTAATCTAAATATAAGCCTTCCACAACCATAAGACCCATTAATAATCTAAATATAAGCCTTCCACAACCATAAAACCCATTAATAATCTAAATATAAGCCTTCCACAACCATAAGACCCATTAATAATCTAAATATAAGCCTTCCACAACCATGAGACCCATTAATAATCTAAATATAAGCCTTCCACAACCATAAGACCCATTAATAATCTAAATATAAGCCTTCCACAACCATGAGACCCATTAATAATCTAAATATAAGCCTTCCACAACCATAAGACCCATTAATAATCTAAATATAAGCCTTCCACAACCATAAGACCCATTAATAATCTAAATATAAGCCTTCCACAACCATAAGACCCATTAATAATCTAAATATAAGCCTTCCACAACCATGAGACCCATTAATAATCTAAATATAAGCCTTCCACAACCATGAGACCCATTAATAATCTAAATATAAGCCTTCCACAACCATGAGACCCATTAATAATCTAAATAGAAGCCTTCCACAACCATGAGACCCATTAATAATCTAAATATAAGCCTTCCACAACCATGATACCCATTAATAATCTAAATAGAAGCCTTCCACAACCATAAGACCCATTAATAATCTAAATATAAGCCTTCCACAACCATGAGACCCATTAATAATCTAAATATAAGCCTTCCACAACCATAAGACCCATTAATAATCTAAATATAAGCCTTCCACAACCATGAGACCCATTAATAATTACATGAAGAAGTTTAACCTGCTTTGTTGCAATAATCACTGATCTGTCTCTCTATGAAAATGCCTTTTTTGTTACAAATTTAACCAGAGCTCATTCAGAGCTCATTAGCTCATTCACTGATAATAACTATCTTCTTGTAGCAGACATTATAGAAAATGAACACAGCAATCTCTCAAGCACAAACCCACATGCTAGTGAGTAACCAGCTAATCTTTCTATTTCAAGTTCAGCCAACTTGGATCTATCTGCTACCTAACCACGTAGAACATGTGAATTGTTATGACCACACTCTTCTGCCCATCTCCAACTGTTTGAACAGCATGCTAGCCTGTCTACTTAGATCATACGTTGAAATCAAGTGGACTACCTTATTTCTCAGAATGAGAACAAGTTGCCAATTCCTTATATAATAGTTTTTTATGCTGCAGTAGTTTATGTGTCGGGGGGCTAGGGTCAGTTTGTTATGTCTGGAGTACTTGTCCTGTCCTATCCGGTGTCCTGTGTGAATTTAAGTATGCCCTCTCTAATTCTCTCTTTCTCTCTTTCTTTCTCTCTCTCGGAGGACCTAAGCCCTAGGACCATGCCTCAGGACTACCTGGCATGATGACTCCTTGCTGTCCCCAGTCCACCTGGCCGTGCTGCTGCTCCAGTTTCAACTGTTCTGCCTGTGATTATTATTATTTGACCATACTGGTAATTTATGAACATTTGAACATCGTGGCCATGTTCTGATATAATCTCCTACCGGCACAGCCAGAAGAGGACTGGCCACCCCACATAGCCTGGTTCCTCTCTAGGTTTCTTCCTAGGTTTTGGCCTTTCTATGGAGTTTTTCCTAGCCAACGTGCTTCTACACCTGCATTGCTTGCTGTTTGGGGTTTTAGGCTGGGTTTCTGTACAGCACTTTGCGATATCAGCTGATGTACGAAGAGCTATATAAATACATTTGATTTGATTTATGCTTAAGGCACATTTATAAAACACAGACTAGACAGGTAGTATAACAGTCTTTGGTTAAAATGCTGCTAGAGGTAGGCCTACTTGCTACCACAATGCCACCTGCGACAAACTGAACATTCATTTTCCGGAATCAGGGTTCGTTGATACTCTCGTTTTAGTAGTGTCTGTTCTGAGTGCAATTTGAGGAGTTGAGACGTAAAAAGGGTAGCATTAAAAAGGTTAACTTCTCCTCTATTACTGTAAAATAATGTCTCAATGTGTAGCTGTGACCATTCTGTTGGACCAAGACTCAAGTGCAAATAGAGTGTTGAATCTGCGTGTCAGTAAGGAAGAACTGGTCTCTCATATTTGTTCTTGTGAGTGGCAGGGGAGGGGCTTGGTGTGTGTGTGTGTGTGTGTGTGTGTGTGTGTGTGTGTGTGTGTGTGTGTGTGTGTGTGTGTGTGTGTGTGTGTGTGTGTGTGTGTGTGTGTGTGTGTGTGTGTGTGTGTGTGTGTGTGTGTGTGTGTGTGTGTGTGTGTTAACCATAGAGGAAGAGGCAAAGCGAGAGGTTCCACTCTCGCTAAAATCTGTCCAAAATATGCCCAATTCATTTTAATGGGCTTATTTTGGACATAAGCTTGTCGCCTGCCTTCCTGCCTTTGGAGCAACAACTCCTATAGTTAGAGAGAAGACGTGCATCTCGTCATTATATACAGATCTCTGGTGTAAATGAGAAGGTGCACACAGCATAGAATGAGTGAAGGAGACGAGACACAAGACAACACGAGAACAAGCGATCATAAACACTGGTGCAGGCATTTGGAATGTCGCCCAGAAACATCCATTAGAATTCATCAAATTAATTTGATATTGGCCAACCCTAGATGTTGGGTCAGGGTCTTGGGACTTGGATGCAGCTGGGCATTGGGGATGGGGCTGGCTGGGGCTGGGCGGGGCTGGGGACCAGTCCTAATGGCTTTGTGATGATGTATCGCTGAAATCCTGCCTGAGACCCTTGACTGAGAGTGGGCTCAGGACTCTTTATCTCTGCGGACATCTTTTACCCGGCTCAGGGTTTTGGGGTCTAGTTTCACCGGCCCTATGGGAGAACCCACCAGGAATGGTGCGACTGGGGATTAGCGGGGATGACCCCGGGAGCAGAGCAGATTATTTGAGAACACTGAAGAGAGAAAAGTTGTTTGACCTTCAGGCATGAACAAGGTGAAAACTAAGAGAGATGATTAGATTAGTGGAGGGGAAACAAGACTTAGATGTATCTGTGTCAATAGGGGATACAGACTCGATGTCTTTATCACAAGAATCCAAGGACTTCAACTGACATGGATACAGTACTGTTGTTTAATTTGAATCTGTCGTAATAGAAAAATTACTTTATATACAAGATACCAGACGTTACTGAATAGTTTTAAGATAATCTATTAATAAAGTAATTGTAATGTGCCCAATAACACCCCCAGTAACACAAGTCTCCCTGGCTATTTAAGCTCTCGTTAAGTGAGTAGGCTAATGCAGGACACATGAGTAAGAGATGCCCTAGAGGAAACTCCACTCTGCGTTGACACTTTCTGGACAACCCAAGGTCACTGCCTACAGCCTGCTACTACTGCCCTTCTCTCTCTCATGACTGACCAGCATGTCTTCCTTCAGGCCTGAGCCAAGCCCATCAGACAGATGTGTGTGTGTGTGTATGTGTTTCTCCCCTCTCCACCCTGCAACCAGAGAGGTCCTAAAGGACTCGTCACCGTCATCCCTCCATGAGCAGCCAACCAGGGAAAGCCAGCCACTTCAATCATCCTAGAGGTTAAGGGTCAAATAGGTCAAATACCTCAGCCGAGGTCCCCACCCCCCTGTCACTGTGACAGGAGGGCTATGGTCAGTGTCATGGGTTGGTGCTGGACCCACTAGCACCAGTACCACCCAGCCCCTAGTTCTTCCTCTGGGGCTTTGGCTTAGGAGGAGAGGGGCTGGATGGGCTCTAATTAATAACACGCTTCAGTAGTAGTAGGATTGGAACCGCTAATACAAAAGACTCCGTCAATGACATGTAATAAGTTCATTGATGTGTTTTTGTTAAACTTGTATAACTTTATCATTACTTCCTCATGGGTGCTTCATGACATCACAGGGCTTCAGTAGCATTTACATGAGTTTCCTCTAATGCTATATTGATTCATTTGGCTTCGACCAGTCTAGAAATCCCCTCCCTCTCCACCTTGCCTCTCTGTTGTCCCACTCAGCCCAGAGAGGAGGGAGAGAGAACGAGAAAACATGATTTAGCCCTGAATGCACTCCTGTCAGAAAGGTAAATGTTAAAAGTGGGCCGCAGCACTTTGTTTGGTTGTGTTAACGAGATAATCTGAGAGTCGGGACCATTTTTTCACAAGGGTGTTTTTATGACCTCTGTTACAATAAAGCGAACAGGTAAAACACAGAGTGATTAAAGGTAATGAAGAACAGATATGCACCGACACCGTCCTCACCATCCATTATGAAACGTTACACAGCACTTTGAAGAGATTTACTACCTTAACAGCTCTGTGTAAATCCAAACGAAATACGGATTATTTAAAGAGGTATTAAGGAGGGCACAGAGGCTCTAATGTGCTCGTCTGTTTGTGATTAGGAAAGGGGGCGGGAAAAGAGGACTGGGAATTTCATAGGGAACCCCTGGATGTCCCAGGATTACGGCTACTTGTAGAGTGGAGAAGGCCTGTGAAAGAGTGTTGTGTGAACATGTATGTCCTCTGCGTTACAACATAATTACTTGACGTTTAAAGTTGAACAGACCCAGTCTGAGGTCATTGCTAAGTCTTTCATGTTCTGGACCCTTGCTCTCCTAGTCCCTGGGATAAAGCAGAGGGGTAAGGAAGCTACATGTTTGCTAACAACTAGCCTGTGACTTTCCTGGTTCATTTCTTTCTATCTATCCATGTCTATGATCTACATAGCAGCCAATCACTCAACATCTGAGTCCAAGTTTTTGTAATAAGTGAACATTTGATTTTTCTCAACAGAAGGACATAATCTATTTTTCCAAGGACAGGAGAAGCAGAGAACCATTCCAGCTCTGTGTCTGATCAGTGTTGTCTGATCAGTGTTGGTCCTCCTGGGTTAAACCCTCTGGCTGCGGGCTGTTTGACCCTCCCTGCTTCATTTACTCCCTGCTCCCCCTCCTGATGGGACCCAGAGATGAGAGCTGGTAAGGGTGGTATGAGTCCAAAATTGCACCCTATTTTCTATATTGTGCACTATTCTTGAGCCCATAGGGCTCTGGTCAAAATTAGTGCACTTAATAGGGAATAGGGTGCCATTTGGGATTCACTCCTGGTAATCAGGGTCAAGAACTTTCCTAGAGGCACAGGAAGGTCTTCAAAGTGGTGGATCCTACTGTCGATAAAGCACTCCAGATAAAAACACATTCACACTAAAGGCATGACTCTTAACATGTCCTCTAAATGTCAACTGTGAGGGGATTACCCAGGCGTAGTAAATCTAACAGGTAGTGGGTTTAGGGGAGGAATGTCCAACATCCAACCAACATACTGAGGGGATCAAGCTAAGGAGGGAGAAAGGGAGAAAAAAAGGAAAGTTAAGCATCTCATGTTTTTTCGACGGCATTCGGTCCCTCGTCGGTACAGTCCCCCAGCTCCCAGCCATCTTTCAAAAAGCAGAGGTCACTTCACAAGAGGCCTGGGTCACACACTATATACCGCTGTAAAAGTACTGCTGAGCAAGTGGTTTCAATTTGCTCAAGTGATTAAGTTCACGCCAGATCCAGTGTACTGGCGCGGGTCACTTATGCCTGGCTGAGTTAGAGAGGAGGAGGGAGGGAGGGGAGTGAGCGTGATGCTAACCATTAGCAGTAGGAGTGACACTGCATTATAGCAGCGTGACAAGAAGGCTTACAGCCATGGGGGTTACACTGGCAGGTCTGCTAGAGCTTTAACATACAGAACCACAAGTACGCATCCCATGTCTCTAACTAACTACAACCAGGTCTGGTCAGGCAGGGCAGGCGTCACATGATCAAAGCTATAGGGCCATGGCTCTAGGGATATGCTAATTTATCTCACAGTAGCCTATAGTCTCACAGTCAGTAGCCTGGAATGTCTTGAAGGGGAAAGTGTCCCAGACAGAGACAGATTTGACAGACTAACAGTAATAAGGCCTGTGCAAACTAGCAGAGAGACAGAGAGTCAGCACAGTCCGTAATTAGTGCGGAAGACATACTCCTTTGATGGGTCAGGGAGTTTACTTATAAATCTTCTTTGTTTGCTCAGAGGAGCTACAGATGTAGGATCATAATTTGAGCTAGTTTGCTACAGAATAAAGATAACCCTTCAGCAACAGGAAGTTTGCATGTGTATGTGTATTATAATTCATGGATATTTTTTGAACGGGTTGATACTGTTACAGTTTTTTTTGATTGCTTAAGCACGATTATCAAAACAGGGCCCGTGTTTTCGAAACACTACACACAATTAGCACAACCACACACCCAATTAGCAAAACACTACAGATCCTTTGCAAAATTAAACACTCTTGTAAAAACTATACACTTCTTTTTAAAAACCACACTTTGTTACCATATGAAACACACACGTTTCTCATTACTATGCTCTGTTTGCACGAGTTACACTCTGCTGTGATAAACCTAAAACACTTTCAGCACTTCTACTTCCCTATGATTAGAGTAGGCTACTATCAACAAAGTACAAATATAATGTCAATTCACCAAACACTACACAAGACCAATGTTGCAGACTGAAGAAACTCATTTATTTCTCAACACGCCCAAAATGTTGCCATGGAGATTCATAATACTGTAACCAAACGTCACTTTGCGTATTGTAAGTTTAAAAAAATAATAATAATAATAACTAGACACTGTCTCTTCGCCTAGCTGGATCTGGCCAGAGAATTTCATCAACATCGCAGGCAATCTTGTCATTAGCAAGACACCTTGGAAAGAAACGTATTGAATGACGAATCCATCCTTGCATTGCTGCTACGTCCATCTGGTCACAGGCCTCCTCCATGGCTTGGATGAGGGGTACCTCAGCCTGGAGACGGAGATCATATACCTTCCACCGCCATGCCGAGAAAAACTCTTCTATAGGGTTGAGGAATGGAGAGTATGGTGGAAGATATAGGACGGTGAAATGTGGATGTTGCTGAAACCAGTTCTGAACCAGAGCAGAGCGGTGGAAAGACACATTGTCCCAGACAACAATGTATTGCATATGATCGATTTGATTTGCTGCTTTTATGTTGTGCAATTGGTCCAATAATGTAAGTATGAGTGCTGTGTTGTAAGGGCCCAGTTGGGCATGGAGGTGGAGGACCCCATTCTGTGTAATGGCTGCACAGAGTGTTATATTACCCCCACGTTGCACTGGGACATTGACTATAGCCCTGTGGCCAATGATGTTTCTTCTCCTCCTTCGTGTTCTCGTCAGGTTGAACCCAGCCTCATCTGCGTAAATGTACTCATGCTGGATCTCCTCTCCATCCATTCGTAAAACTCTCTGAAAAACAGTGTCAGGCAAAATTGTGTAGTTCAGTGGAGATCTAGTATACACATTACAGTAAAAGATTATGAGACAGTATGCAAGATCACAGTGCTAAAGTGAATACATACCTCTGCATTATCATGCCGCAGTCGTTTCACCCTTTCGGAATTGCGCTCGAAAGGCACTCGATAAATTTGCTTCATTTGAATATGTTTGTTTCTTTAGGATGCGTGCCAGTGTTGCTGTTGAGACCTGATGGATGTCGTTGAAAAGGGCGTGGTTATTAACCATGTTAGCTTGGAGCTGCTTGAGTGTTATAGCATTGTTGGCCAAAACCATGTTTACTATCTCCCTCTCTTGCTGTTCTGTGAACATAGGAGGCCTTCCCCCTTGTTGTTCCTGACCCTCAATCAATGTAGAATAAAACAGTATACAATAGTACAGTAATTTCACAGGAAAAGGTAACAGAAGTGCTGATAGTGCATAGAATACAGTACTGTAAGCACTTACTGAAACCGTGCAGATGTTTTTGATATGATGATATTTTTACAATACCTATTTTCCAGTCTAAATGTTCTCATCACACTTGCCACTGTATATCGGCTTAGATTTGGCTGTACTCGCAGTCCAGCCTCCCTCAGCGTCAGGCCGTGGTTGACAACGTGGTCAACCAGTGTTGCGCGGATCTCATTTGTCAGATTCGGTCCTCTTTGAGCACCTTCTTGTCTTCCTCTTCCTCCCCTTCCTCTTCCTCCTCGTCCTCCTCCTCGTCCTCCTCGTTCTCCTCCTCGTCCTCCTCCTCGTCCTCCTCGTTCTCCTCGTTCTCCTTGTCCTCCTCGTCCTACTCGTCTACTCTTTCTCTGACTCTTTCCATTATGCTTGAAGACCGATGAACTCACCTGCTGCTTTTTATAGTGCTTATACACCTGATTGGTGTGTCTACAATTACAGTTTTTTCCAACTGCTTACACACAAAATCTTTTCATGTCACACGATTTTTGAAACCTCTCACTCAAAGTGCAAAACTACACACCAAATGTGAAAAACCATAAGCTATTTCTCAGCCTTTGACTCAGTTGTCAATTGCATAAAACACTTTTTTCAAAATACTACACACAATTCTCAACCTAAAATACAAAAATCTAACAGGAAGTGACTTGCTTTCCTTTTCCAAACACAACCAATCAAAACGCTACACTTATTCACCAGGTCACACACACACTCCTCACATGTGCAAACACTAATAGCTTAACTGATCACTAACCAATCACTGCTTTACTGTAGTATAGGCCTATAAATATGTCAAAGGTCAGATGACCTGTTTTGAACAATGGATGCCAACAATGGACAGAGAGCAAGAGGAGTAGGAGGGAGAGAAAGAGGACGAGGGCAAAGAAAAGAAGGAAGGAGAGGCATCTCTAATGAGATTAGGGCAAAATTTGTTGATCATGTGATCAAACACGGTTTGACCATGAGAGAGGCTGGACTGAGAGTCCAGCCCAATTTGAGTCGATTTACAGTGGTGTCCATAATTCAAACCTTCAGAAATGAGAACAGGTATGCAACTATCTAATGACTATTTTAGCATTACAGTAATGTACTGTAAAATACGTATGACTTCATAGTATTGCATAAACATTTGTAACTCTAAGCCATCCATTTACTGCACTGAACGAATAAGGTTGGTTATCATGCTGTACTACATTTTTTTGTACATTGTTTACAGTTCCTATGCTGAACACATACTGTGTTTGAATTCTGTACAGAGTGGAAAGGCAAAGACATCATGGAGGATGAGGATGCTTGTTTACAGATGTACAAGAGACTGCAATTATAAATATGGTCTATGTGGGGACATAGAGGTTGCCTCTGTCCAAGGTTGGATACGCCATGCTAGGAGATTCTTCCCTCGATGTTTGGCAAGAGAAAACCTATCTTGTGATGTGGACAAAGTATCGTGGTCAGACTCAGGCCGGAGAAGAGATGAAGCGTAGATGAAGCGTAGAGGTTGCCTCTGTCCAAGGTTGGATACGCCATGCTAAGAGATTCTTCCCTCGATGTTTGGCAAGAGAAAACCTATCTTGTGATGTGGACAAAGTATCGTGGCCAGACTCAGGCCGGAGAAGAGATGAAGCGTAGCTTAGCACTGGTGACTGCCCCCCCCCCTACCAATTCCTGTACTGCCCCCTTGGGACGCCACACACACAATTGTGTTCTTTACTGTATTCTAAAGAATATACTTTTGGTTTACATATGTTTATGGTTTTGTTGTATGCTACTGTATACAACAGTAATGTTTGGCCTAATAAATATTTTCTGATTCTACATTGCATTGGTGTTTACAGTGTACTTGTTACCCCTCACAGCAGATTACTTTCACTGTAGAACATTGTATTGAAATGTAGATATAAGCCTATGAAAGACCAAAGAGCTTTAGATTTAGAACAACAGTGTTTACATGGTATATCCAAAAATGTACTATTATGAAAGCAGTGTTTGCCATTTGATGCAAATGCTTCATTCTGACATGCGTTTATGGCATTTTGAATGCAGTGTTACATTTTGAAGGAGATGTGAGAGATATTTTGCATTTTGTGTGTGCAGTTTTGGGAATTGTGTGTAGAGTTTTGAAAAAAAGGAGACAGTTTTGAAAACGTGTGTAAGCAGTTGGAAAAAACTGTAAGCAAACGAGTGTTTGCACACCTGATGACTGTGTTGAACCAATAGGTTGGAGGGTGTGGTAATCTGACAGTCAGTGCTTTGGTATTGTAAGGACGTGACTTCATGATAGATGTTTGTGTGTAATGTATGTTAAGTGTGTTTAGTGTTTTGCAAATCACTGTGTGTAGAGTTTTGCAACAAGTGTGAGGTTGACAATGTGCTTATAGTTGTGCAAATATGGGCTGATGTTTTGCTTCTTGAGTGTAAGGTTTTGCTAATAGTGCACTACTTTTAATTTTAGTGTGTAAGCAATCCAAAAAAACTGTAAGTTATGGAGTGAAGGGACGTGGACACCAAAGTAAGTAGGAAACATGAGTGACTTTATCTGGCTTCAAAACACCTCACCTTGCGTCCCCTTACAGAGGGGGACATGTAACTACTCCCACATCTCCCTTTCTTAAGGAACAACAGAAAGCACAGTACTGCCTTGTCTAACATACAATAGTTAACAACTGTAACAGTTCTCTAAACCAGCATTTCAATAAATACCCAAACTAACATGTAAACAACACGTTCATATCCAGTCAAAATGTTTTTGAAAGAGAGCACAGGGTAGACTACCTGTAACTCTCTCCATACACCTGGGCCTTTAATCTGTCCCCCTTCAAGGTGTTTGGTGTGACCTATAGGGCTGTAAAGTCTTTAAGGTACTGTAAGTGGGTGGGAGCCTAGTCCTCACGGGGGGAGAGGTTGTGGAGAGGTAATGGATGTATCTGTCTGTAATGTCCGAGCTGGGGGAGGGTTCCTCAGAGCTGGAGTCAGAGATGCTGTGGTTGCCAGTAGAGTCGTAGAGCAGCTGTTGTGACGCAGATTCTGGTTGGTCCAGGGTGAGATGTCGGCGGTTTCTCCTGACTGTCTGGCCATGAGTGTTTATTTGGATTGAGCGTGCTGTGTCTAAGTGTCATTACGCTATGCCTTTGTCTCGGGCGTCCTGAGTCCTGCTGAGCTTTTATTGTCTGTCTTTATGTGTACACTCAGAGAGTTCTAGCCACCCTGGAGTCACCGGTGAGGGCAGAGTAGGAATGGTCAGAAGCTGCTTCCTGCCGCGCAACAACTCTGCTGTGCTCAGTCCATTGGAGAGGGGGGTTGATCTGTACGCCAAGAGCGTGAGGTAGGGGTCTGATGATTTGCAAAGGAGCTGTTTGGCAGTCTGTACTTCTCGTTCAGCTGCACCGTTACTTTGGGGAAACAACAGGCTTGAGGTTGTGTGTGTGAATCGCCAGGTGTCTGCGAAAATGTTGAAATTCTAAGAGGTAAACTGTGGGGCATTTTCTGAGATAAGGAGAAGTGGGATCCCACTACAAGTGAACCATGACCTCATACTCCCCACCACTGTGCTAGATGTCATTTTTGCCACCTCCATGAATCCAGAGAAATGATCAAAGACAGCAAGGTAGGTGGAGTTGTTGATGTGAAAAAAGGTCAGCCCCTTGCTTTTGCCAAGAGCCATCTGGTGTCGGACTTGGGAGGAGGGACTCTGGTGTCTGTCTTCTGTATTTGGCCTAAGTGTCACATTGTTTGACTTTCACTTGTAGCTACTTGCTGGGACCTGGCCACCAGACTGAGGACTTGGCTCTCTCTCTGGATTTCGGAATGCCTTGGTGGTCCTCATGCAACCGGTTTAGAATATCCTTGTGCGTTTTGGAGGGGATGACCTTTTAGTAGTAAGAGTCCTTGTGCCACAGTGAGGTCACCTGAGGCGGCCCAATAGGGTTTCAGAGCGTGGTTGTCTCGGACTTCTTCTGCCCAGCCATGTTCATAACACTGTCTCACTAGGCAGTAGCGTTTTTCCATAAATGGAATCTGTTCCTCAGATTGGTTGTCTGGTTCTCTGTAGAAGGGTTCTAGAGCACTGGTGCTCTGAACAGTGTGTCTGCCATGGCAAAGCACTTACCAGACATGTGCAATAGAGAACTTGAATTGCGTGAGTCTCATTCTGATAAGTTAGATCCTTGGTGGTAGTTCGTCTAGCCACTTTAAGCTAATCAGCGCAGGGTAGTCTAGTGGTTAGAGCGTTGGACTAGTAACCGGAAAGTTGCCATTTCAAACCCCCGAGCTGACAAGGAGTGAAGGGACGTGGACACCAAAGTTCTGCCCCTGAACAGGAAGTTAACCCTCTGTTCCTAGGCCGTCATTGAAAATAAGAATGTGTTCTTAACTGACTTGCCTAGTTAAATAAAGGTAAACAAATATATATATATTTTTAAAGTCCGAGTCGACTTGAAATGCAAGGCTTATAAGGAATTCTCTGAAGCGCTCACAACCCCATGTAGTAGTAAGAGCTTATTTTTTGATCTGTGCGACGTTCCTCACAAGACAAGGCCCGAGCGTACGCGAGGGGATGCCAGTCTTTTCCTCTGTAGCAGAACAGCTCCTAGGCTGTAGGAGGACACATCAGCTGAGAACTTGGCATCTGCTGTAGGGTCGAAAAGGGATAATCCAGGAGCAGTCATTAAATGCCTGCGCTTGCTGGGAATCCCAAGTCCACGTGCTGTTTTTTGTTCAGTAACTCTGTGAGGGGTCTGGAAATCTCTGCAAGGTGACGGATTTATTTCCCCATACCTTGCTTACGTCTGGCATTACATTCCAGTACCAACCAATTTTGTGCAATTACTGTGACCTTGGCTGGGTCAGCTCGAACGCCACTTCCATTGATGATCTGGCCCAGGAATTTCACTTCTTGTTTGAAGAACTCACATTTTGCGTTCAGCAAACAGCCGGTTGTTGTGTTCATCCTGAGTTGCCACTTACACCAGGATATCATCCATTTGGCAGAAGTCTCCCTCAAGGCCATCAGCAGTTGTGACATTCTGCAATAGAAATAGTTTGGGGCCAACGAGATTCCAAACAGGAGCCTATGAAAGCAGCATCGGTCGCAGGGGATGATGAATGTGGTGAATTTTTCGGTCTTTTGACAAAGGGATTTTCCAGGACCCTGACAGTTCGTCGAGCTTGGAAAAGATCTTGGTGTCTTTCAGCTGGCCTAGAGTGTGTTCAATGCAACAACAAAAAAACGAGAACCAGGAACAGATATAGCCCTTGGTTCTCTCTAGACCTGACTGCCCTTGACCAGCACAAAAACATCCTGTGGCGTTCTGCAATAGCCCGTGTGATATCGAATAGCCCGTGTGATATGCAACTTTTCAGGGAAGTTAGTAACCAATATACACAGACAGTTAGGAAAGCTAAGGCTAGCTTTTTCAAGCAGAAAATTGCATCCTGTAGCACAAACTCAAAAAAGTTCTGGGACACTGTAAAGTCCATGGAGTTTAAGAGCACCTCCTTTTTTTGCTGCCCACTGCACTGAGGCTAGCAAACACTGTCACCACTGATAAATCCACTATAATTGAGAATTTCAATAAGCATTTTTCTACGGCTGGCCATGCTTTCCACCTGGCTACCCCTACCCCGGGCAACAGCCATGTACCCTCCACAGCAACTCGCCCAAGCCTCCCTCATTTCTCCTTCACCCAAATCCAGATAGCTGATGTTCTGAAAGAGCTGCAAAATCTGGACCCTTTCTTCCTAAAATGATCTGCTGAAATTGTTGCAACTCCTATTACTAGCCTGTTCAACCTCTCTTTCATATCGTCTGAGATTCCCGAAGATTGGAAAGCTTCTGCGGTCATCCCCCTCTTCAAAAGGGGAGACACTCTAGACCCAAACTGCTACAGACCTATATCTATCCTACCCTGTCTTTCTAAGGTCTTTGAAAGCCAAGTTAATAAACAGCTGAATCCCACCGTACTTTCTCCGCAATGCAATCTGGTTTCCTAGCTGGTCATGGGTGCACCTCAGCCACGCTCAAGGTCCTAAACGATATCCTAACCGCCATCGATAAGAGACATTACTGTGCAGCCGTATTGATCGACCTGGCCAAGGCTTTCAAATCTGTCAATCACCACATTCTTATCAGCAGACTCAACATCCTTGGTTTCTCAAATGATTGCCTCGTCTGGTTCACCAACTACTTCTCTGATAGAGTTCAGTGTGTCAAATCGGAGGGCCTGTTGTCCGGACCTCTCGTGCAGTCTCTATGGGGGTGCCACAGGGTTCAATTCTCAGGCAGACTCTCTTCTCTCTATACATCAAGGATGTCGCTCTTGCTGCTGGTGATTCTCTGATCCACCTCTAAGCAGACGACACCATTCTGTATACCTCTGGCCCTTCTTTGGACACTGTGTTAACTGACCTCCAGACAAGCTTCAATGCCATTACAACTCTCTTTCCGTGGCCTCCAACTGCTCTTAAATGCAAGTAAAACTAAATGCATGCTCTTCAACCGATCGCTGCCCGCACCTGCCCGCCCGTCCAGCAACACTACTCTGGACAGTTCTGGCTTAGAATATGTGGACAACTACAAATACCTAGGTGTCTGGTTAGACTGTAAAGTCTCCTTCAAGACATTAAGCATCTCCAATCCAAAATTAAATCTAGAATCGGCTTCCTGTTTCACAACAAAGCATGCTTCACTCATGCTGCCAAACATACCCTTGTAAAACTGACCATCCTACCGATCCTCGACTTCGGCGATGTCATTTACAAAATAGCCTCCAACACTCTATTCAACAAATTGGATGCAGTCTATCACAGTGCCATCCGTTTTGTTACCAAAGCC
This sequence comes from Oncorhynchus tshawytscha, assembly GCF_018296145.1. Lineage (NCBI taxonomy): Eukaryota > Metazoa > Chordata > Actinopteri > Salmoniformes > Salmonidae > Oncorhynchus > Oncorhynchus tshawytscha. The sequence goes on along the minus strand of NC_056440.1, from coordinate 71,671,597 downwards.
CCATATACTACCCACCACTGCAACCTGTACGCTCTCATTGGCTGGCTCTCGCTTCATACTCGTAGCCAAACCCACTGGCTCCAGGTCATCTTCAAGTCTCTGCTAGGCAAAGCCCCGCCTTATCTCAGCTCACTGGTCACCATAGCAGCACCCACCCGTAGCACGCGCTCCAGCAGGTATATCTCACTGGTCACCCCCAAAGCCAATTCTTCCTTTGGCCACCTTTCCTTCCAGTTCTCTGCTGCCAATAACTGGAACAAATTGCAAAAATTACTGAAGCTGGAGACTCATATCTCCCTCACTAGCTTTAAGCACCAGCTGTCAGAGCAGCTCACAGATCACTGCACCTGTACATAGCCCATCTGTAAATATCCCACCCAACTACCTCATCCCCATACTGTATTTATTTATTTATCTTGCTCCATTGCACCCCTGCACCCCTGTATCTCTACTTGCACATTCATCTTCTGCACATCTACCATTCCAGTGTTTAATTGCTATATTGTAATGACTTCACCATCATGGCCTATTTATTGCCTTACCTCCCTTATCCTACCTCATTTGCACACACTGTATATAAACTTTTTCTACTGTTTTATTCACGGTATGTTTGTTTATTCCATCTGTAACTCTGTGTTGTTGTATGTGTCGAACTGCTTTTCTTTATCTTGGCCAGGTCGCAGTTGTAAATGAGAACTTGTTCTCAACTGGCCTACCTGTTTAAATAAAGGTGAAATCAACTAAAACTATTTTTAAAAAGTAGCATATGTAGCTCCCAACAGACGCTTCGTTTAGGTTGGTTAAATCCACACAGATTACATTACCATCAGGCCATCCCAGCACACCATTCCGTTGGTCCCTGTGACCAGTCCGAGTGCAGTGACAGTGGTTGTATCTGTTCAGTCACTGTGACCACTCCGAGTGCAGTGACAGCAGTTGTATCTGTTCAGTCCCTGTGACCAGTCAGTGGGCAGTGACAGCGGTTGTATCTATTCAGTCCCTGTGACCAGTCCGAGTGCAGTGACAGCGGTTGTATCTGTTCAGTCCCTGTGACCAGTCCGAGTGCAGTGACAGCGGTTGTATCTGTTCAGTCCCTGTGACCAGTCCGTGTGCAGTGACAGCAGTTGTATCTGTTCAGTCACTGTGACCAGTCCGTGTGCAGTAACAGCAGTTGTATCTGTTCAGTCCCTGTGACCAGTCAGTGTGCAGTGACAGCAGTGTTATCTCTTCAGCCCTGTGACCAGTCCGAGTGCAGTGACAGCAGTTGTATCTGTTCAGTCCCTCAGTCCCTGTGACCAGTCCGAGTGCAGTGACAGCAGTCCGAGTGCAGTGACAGCAGCTGTATCTGTTCAGTCCCTGTGACCAGTCCGAGTGCAGTGACAGCAGTTGTATCTGTTCAGCCACTGTGACCAGTCCGAGTGCAGTGACAGCAGTTGTATCTGTTCAGTCCCTGTGACCAGTCCGAGTGCAGTGACAGCAGTTGCATCTATTCAGTCCCTGTGACCAGTCCGAGTGCAGTGACAGCGGTTGTATCTTTTCAGTCCCTGTGACTAGTCAGTGTGCAGTGACAGCGTTTGTATCTGTTCAGTCCCTGTGACCAGTCAGTGTGCAGTGACAGCATTTGTATCTGTTCAGTCCCTGTGACCAGTCAGTGTGCAGTGACAGTGGTTGTATCTGTTCAGTCCCTGTGACCAGTCCGAGTGCAGTGACAGCAGTTGTATCTATTCAGTCCCTGTGACCAGTCCGAGTGCAGTGACAGCGGGGCAGCCCAATAGAACAGTGCAATGGTCACAAATGACATAGATTTCTTGTTAAGTTGACCAGTACTTAGGTAGTACTGTTCTTAATGTAGCTAGCTAGTTAGCTGACATCAAATGCCGGTAAAAATTGTTCTCAAGTCTACTTTTCCATTCCAAACTGTGACATAATAAACCCGACTACTTCTTACAAGTCTCTGAGTTGTGGAGTTATGAAGTGGGGGGACGCAGACACCAGCGTTAGTAAGAAATATGAGTGACTTTATCTGGCTTCAACACAGTATTTATCAACTCGGTCACCTTGCACCCCGTACAGAGGGGAATATGTAACTACTCCCACAGACACATTGTTCGTTAGGGCAAATCAAGTCTGACATTTTAAAGTGGAAATTACAAACTTTAGAAGTCTTTTGTAAGCTTGAATAAACTACAGCAACAAAAGAGTGATCAAATTAAGATCCTACATACTGTACTGTTGGAATTTCACAAGGGTCTGTAACCTGGGTCTAACAAGTCTTAACAACTGGACATAGACGGGGCTACAGTTAATTGATTGAGGTGGATTTTGGTGTGTGTGTGTGTGTGTGTGTGTGTGTGTGTGTGTGTGTGTGTGTGTGTGTGTGTGTGTGTGTGTGTGTGTGTGTGTGTGTGTGTGTGTGTGTGTGTGTGTGTGTGCATGTATGGGGGTAATGGGGAGTGTTCTCACCAGATGTGATCTGCACCAGGGCATCAATAAAACAAACACTTCCTAATCTCAACCTTCCTACCGTTACATCAAACCTTATGGTGAACAAAAACACTGTGTCTCAGATACCTCAATTATTGATATAACCGCAATTTAAATTTTCCCCACTGCAATGTCTGTTGTAACGTTTCCCTGTTTGGCTCCTTCCCCGGCTCAACACTACTATTGTTGATTTATTTATGTATTTATTTGTTTTCTCTCTGTTTCCCTGTTGTTTTCTTCCGGGGGTTTTTCCCATTCTTCCACATCTAGTGAGTTCAGTGCTCTCATTTCTCTCCCTGTGATTCGGAATAGGGGAGCTTCAGAAAAAATGTCAGGTTCAAATCAAAATGGGGCACAATATTGAACTACTCTAAACACGAGCCGAGACTTGAGTGATGGAAATGGCACTCTTTCTTCCCCAGCTTTCCCTTTGTCAGCTGCGGGGTTTTCTCTCTGTAGTCGGAGCGATGCGTGGGCGATGTCAGCACTCGGAAGAAGGTGTTCTGTACCACGATTTTGTACAAATGCATCCCATAATGATCATGTTTTGTTACCTTTATGTGCTCCGCCAACACAGGTTGGCTCTACTAGTCTGGATATGTGAATGTTGTAAACAGCAGCTCCAGTAGAGAGACTGCTCCCTTTTAGCCCAGTATTTACTGCTGTTGCTTTGTTTCCTATGTGATGTCTGCTCCTCTTCATCTCTCGACGACAACGCACCTCAGACGCTGGCATGTGTAGACTAGAGAGCAACTCCCTTAGAAATCTACCTACAAACACTCACAGGCAAAAAGTCCCACATACACACTGCCATGACACACACAGATATGCAGCACGAGCACACACACGACCCCCCCCTCCCCCACACACACACTCCTAGGTAAATTCCCACAGCTGTTCAATGGGGGCCCAGTAAATGTTTTCTTGTGCAGGTGAACAGGGCTTTGGGTGACACCAAAACATGTTTGGCTGTTCCACCGGCGTAGGCACTTAAGATAAGCTCATGTCACCCGAAGGCCCTGCTTTATAATAACAGAGCAGGTTGACAAAATGAAAGCTCATTTACTGGTCATTTCAGCCCTGACCCCTGCAGTAAAATATCAAAGGGCTTTTGAGGCCTGCTCTTATTTCAGCCTGCTTTAGAGGAACAGCTGAGGAGTTTGGCAGGCCTGCCTGGGCCCGGCCCAACCTGGCTGACTGACTGGGAGCTTTGGGAGGCTTTTGTCAGACCCCTCTGCTCTATCTATCTATCTGCCCACAATAAACCCCTGACTCATTGAGCTATGGAAGAGTAATGGTTATAGGACCACAGAGCCTTAGCTAACATGTATATCAGATGAGTGTCATATTCGTCTGTCGTGTAATTATGACAAATTAAATTATGGCCAAATTGTAAGAGGCATATAGAGACTTTTGTACAATAAAATCAGGTGAGGAGCTCCACAAAATTAACAAAAACAAAGATTAAACCTGAATTTGAATTGTGATACAAATTTCTAGTGATTAAATCACCGCATATTGCAGTGTTCCCTTCCTGCCCTGCCCCCTCACAGATAACCATGGTAACAGTAGAAGCCCCTGGAGCAGAGGATCAATAGCAATATGCCCCTCCCCGTTCCCTCCCCTCCCCAGCTCAGCTCAGTGTAGACCTGTCACTTCAGATCTAATGATCTAACCTATGAAGCATTGATGAGCAGTCAGTGATTGTGTCACTCCTGCGTCACTCTCCATGCAGTCACACAGTGCCCGCACACATAAACTTGTGCACACAAACACACACACAAACACATACTACAACAGGTTCTATTAAACAATTATACAGATATTTCTCCAGTCATTCAAATCAAATCAAATTTATTTATATAGCCCTTCGTACATCAGCTGATATCTCAAAGTGCTGTACAGAAACCCAGCCTAAAACCCCAAACAGCAAGCAATGCAGATGTAGAAGCACGGTGGCTAGGAAAAACTCCCTAGAAAGGCCAAAACCTAGGAAGAAACCTAGAGAGGAACCAGGCTATGTGGGGTGGCCAGTCCTCTTCTGGCTGTGCCGGGTGGAGATTATAACAGAACATGGCCAAGATGTTCAAATGTTCATAAATGACCAGCATGGTCGAATAATAATAAGGCAGAACAGTTGAAACTGGAGCAGCAGCACAGTCAGGTGGAAGTTGAAACTGGAGCAGCAGCATGGCCAGGTGGACTGGGGACAGCAAGGAGTCATCATGTCAGGTAGTCCTGGGGCATGGTCCTAGGGCTCAGGTCAGTTGAAACTGGAACAGCAGCATGGCCAGGTGGACTGTCACATCTTTATAACGTTTATTTTACGTCCCACTATTTTAATTCAATGGATCATGACCCCCATCGGCTTCATGAACCCAGAAAACAGCTGACCAACAGAAGCCATTTTGTTTCTCAATGACTGGGTGTCTTGGCTGACCACAGAGAGGTCAGTATTGACCAATCCCCCTGACCTCTGAGACCACTGCTCTCCGGCCAATCTGCAGCAGGCCTTAGGGGCGATTATGACATTTACTCACAGAGATTATCATTTCAAATGAGTGTTTAAAACATTCCCTGGTGGGGATGGAAGAGATGTTGGCAGTAATGAGGATATCGGTCAATAAGAATAGACTTGGTATATTCAATAGGAAATGGACACTCACCAAAGGCCCTGCAGGCTGACCAGATCAATAAGCTGTGTTAAGTGGCAGTGATGCCCCTCCATTGATGAGCTAATGGCTGTCCAGACTGTGTCCACTCACCATTTCGCTCTTTCTCTTTCCCCCTCTCTCTTTATTCCCTCTCTCTCTCTTTCTTCACCCAATCTCTGTCTTTCTTCCTACATCACCCCAATGTCCATTTACCTACAATACCACATCCATCCTCTCTCTCCCTCTTTCTCTCCCTCCTCTCTCTCTCCCTATTTCTCTCTTTCCCTCCTCTCTCTCCCTCTTCTCTCTCCCTCCTCTCTCTCACCTCCTTCCCTCCCTCCTTCCCTCCTGCTTCTCCATCTCTCTTCTCTTGCTCCAGTGGGTCAAGCTCCAAGGCCAGGTGGTTAATCTCATATCGCCCCCAGACACTGCACACCAGGACTCACAGTCTTATAGGCTGAGCCCAGTCAGCTGTTCAGCTCTCTACCCTTCCCTTCACCTATGAGCCGCCCCCTGCAGCATAGTAGTCTAGAGAGGGGCATTCTGGGAGGTCACATTTTGCCCTCCTTCTTCTGTTTGGTGAAACAGCTACCTCTACTTTACAGAGGGGACTGTAAATATGTTCCTCAGTCAGTTACAAATGTTATTTTTATTTGTTAAGTTAGTAGTACTGAAAACACAAGCAATGTTATACCCCATACCTCCAGGAAATATGTCCTGTTCTGCTGCTCAAACATTTAACTGAAAAACCAACAGAACACCCTAAAAACGACCTGTCGTGTCAATTGATGCAGAATAAATCAAAGTTGTACATCATGCCTAAGGTACACAGGGTGTATCTTCCAGTGTAGAAGAAGGAAAGGAGGCCTGTGTCTATCTCTCTCTCCTGCATGTTCATCACCTCCTTCCCAGTTCAGAGTCTTATTACTTCTGCCACATGACGCTTGCCTTGGATCGCATGAACCATGAATAATATACGACTGCCACTGCCACCTCAGTACAGATGAAAGACCACGCCAGGCACTATGGGTCGGCTACGCTACGCTACGGCAGGCTGAGACTGTGACGAAGAGGTAGAGTTGGTAGAGAAGAAGACACACCATCCAAAGGCCTAGAATCCCTCTTTCTGTGTTTTGTAAGGTGTGTGTGTGTGTGTGTGTGTGTGTGTGTGTGTGTGTGTGTGTGTGTGTGTGTGTGTGTGTGTGTGTGTGTGTGTGTGTGCCCTGCCGTTCCGCCTTTCATTCCTAGATCCGGCTGCAGTAGAGGTGACAGCACATGTCACTGTCAGCTCCAGGTAGCAGACGTTGAGGAGGGGGAGAAAAGAGGGGGACAAGGAGATGGAGAGGAGGGGGAGAGAGGGGGTGGGAGGATGGGAGAGAGAAGGGTGGAGGAGAGTGGAGAAAGGGGGGGGCGGATGAGGGATGTGGAGGAGAGCGAGAGAGGAGAGAGGAGGGAAGAGGTGAGTGGAAGAGATGAGGGTGGAGAGACGGAGGAGGAAAGGAGAGGGAGATGGGGAGAGAGGAGGGTGGAGAGGAGGAGGAAGGTGGAGGAGGAGGCAACTAGCAAAGCGATGAAACAGCAGCACGCACACACACACACACTGTGCGGCCTCTCAAGAGAGCTGATCAGTGCGAGGGGTAACCCGTCTGTGCTGCGCTCAGTGGGGACGTGGCGTTTCCATCTCTCGAGGTCGGGAAGCAAAAACAAACAGTACTTTTGATCATCAGATCCGGCTCTGCTCCTCACCTAGAAGCCTTTGGAGGGGAGACAGTCATTCTGAACACAACGTCTGTCTGTGTGACTGGGGCACCACTAAACAAGCATGGCTGGTATAACACATGCTGTGTGACTGGGGCACCACTAAACAAGCATGGCTGGTATAACACATGCTGTGTGACTGGGGCACCACTAAACAAGCATGGCTGGTATAACACATGCTGTGTGACTGGGGCACCACTAAACAAGCATGGCTGGTATAACACATGCTGTGTGACTGGGGCACCACTAAACAAGCATGGCTGGTATAACACATGCTGTGTGACTGGGGCACCACTAAACAAGCATGGCTGGTATAACACATGCTGTGTGACTGGGGCACCACTAAACAAGCATGGCTGGTATAACACATGCTGTGTGACTGGGGAACCACTAAACAAGCATGGCTGGTATAACACATGCTGTGTGACTGGGGCACCACTAAACAAGCATGGCTGGTTTAACACATGCTGTGTGACTGGGGCACCACTAAACAAGCATGGCTGGTATAACACATGCTGTGTGACTGGGGCACCACTAAACAAGCATGGCTGGTATAACACATGCTGTGTGACTGGGGCACCACTAAACAAGCATCAAGCATGGCTGGTATAACACATGCTGTGTGACTGGGGCACCACTAAACAAGCATGGCTGGTATAACACATGCTGTGTGACTGGGGCACCACTAAACAAGCATGGCTGGTATAACACATGCTGTGTGACTGGGGCACCACTAAACAAGCATGGCTGGTATAACACATGCTGTGTGACTGGGGCACCACTAAACAAGCATGGCTGGTATAACACATGCTGTGTGACTGGGGCACCACTAAACAAGCATGGCTGGTATAACACATGCTGTGTGACTGGGGCACCACTAAACAAGCATGGCTGGTATAACACATGCTGTGTGACTGGGGCACCACTAAACAAGCAAGGCTGGTATAACACATGCTGTGTGACACACACACACATGCGCGCACACACACAAACAAAAGCAGAGCACAACCACAAGCACGCTCTCACACGCACACACACACAGACACACACACACACAGACACACACACACACAGACACACACACACACACAGACACAGACACAGACACACACACAGACACACACACACACAGACACACACACACACAGACACACACACACACAGACACACACACACACACACACACACAGACACAGACACACACACAGACACACAGACACACACACAGACACACACACACACAGACACACACACAGACACACACACACACAGACACACACACAGACACACACACACACAGACACACACACACACACACACACAGACACACACACACACGTAGACAGCGTATCAAACACCGGAGCAAAGGATTAGCTGTAAAACATGTAATCCTGGATACCACTTTCAGGAATACCCAACAACAAAAACTGTTCTCACACGCCTCAAGTTGTTTCCTCTTACAAAAGTCAATGCTTTACGTCACACCAACAGCTGTGTAGTGATCTGAGGTTACACTTGATTTTTTTATAGCCGCTCATCGCACATGTTTCGTATACAACAGTGATGCGTGCAGTGTTGGGTTCCCATTGTCAATTTCAAGTATTGTGTCACTGTAAAAAAAAACTATTCAGTGGTAAATCCTACGAGGAGCCAGCTCATGGCCAACAAAAGGTCTCTGGCGGCTAGCTAGCGTCACTATTGTCCTCCAGTCAGCGACGGAGGGAAGACAATACCAGGGGAGAGGTTACAGAGCTTGACCCAACTTACCTTCACTCCACCTCCAGTAGACAAGGTTAAGATGGATGGCCCTAATTAAAAGAAGGGCCTCTGTTCTCTCTTTTTCTTCTCAATATCATCAGGTTCATTTTACAGGAACTTTAACATGGCCTTTTGTGGGGCCATAATTATAGGGTGAACTGATTAGGGCCCCCGGAGGCAAGGAGGTGACAGACAGACTCAGCAGAGTAACCCAAGTAACCTTTCAATATTACATCTCCGACCCATTGTTGGTGCAGCCAGCTCACTAATTACACTGCCAGGATAATGGTGGATTGTTATTTTTGTCGTCTAGTCTCTCAATCGTTCTCTCTCTCTTTCTCTCTCTCTCTCTCTCTCTCTCGCTCTCACTCTCTCAAATTATTGCAAACCATCTCTATCTCTCTCACTCTCTCTCTTTCTCTGTCTCTCTCTCATTTCTCTGTTGATCATATTATGTGAACAATATGAATATTTCCAAATGTGTCTGCAACGAATTCCTGACAAAAGGTTATGGGGAGTGTGTGTGTGTGTGTGTGTGTGTGTGTGTGTGTGTGTGTGTGTGTGTGTGTGTGTGTGTGTGTGTGTGTGTGTGTGTGTGTGTGTGTGTGTGTGTTTGCTTGCGCATATGTGTGGGTGTTGTTCTAGATCAATGGCTGCCGTTTGGCCGTCCATTCTGTCCGGTGCGGTTGAGCCGCGGGCTCTAGGCGAGCGCCAGATGACATGCTCGGCCCAGCCATTTAACGTGGCACGCTATGCCAACCATGAGGCCTAACCCCCACCCGCAGCAAGACGTTATGGAGGGAGATATGTGTCAAGCACAGTGAAGAATAAACTAATCTGCCGTTTATTACGTGTGGGGTAACTTGAGCTTGGTGATTAAATGGTGATTTGCGCGTGATACAGCTGGTCAGAATCGGGTCTATAAGCACACAGTCACAGGCCGTGCCCTGGCTGTCTCACTGTAGTAACATATGGGCCACTAAATGTGTGAAAGACTGTGATACTGACACTCACACTCACACTGCCTGCCTGGCTGCATGGCTTGCCAATCAAAGACCTTTCAGTGTGTCAAAGCGAGTTAACGAAGGATTTCTGTAGCTACCTCAGATTTCTGATATTTCATATTTCTGAGAAGGAAACTTTCTCACATCTTTACACAACAACAGAAAATGTTGGGCTAAGTGATGGTAGATAGATCATGCGCCAGACAGCAGCTCTTGTCATTCAAGGGGTTGGGTTTGGGATGTTTGATTGAGAAGTGGGGTTAGAGAAACAAGGAAATGTTATTTTAAAAAGTCTCCTCTGAGGCTTGCAATCATCTCAATGTGTGTGTGTGTGTGTGTGTGTGTGTGTGTGTGTGTGTGTGTGTGTGTGTGTGTGTGTGTGTGTGTGTGTGTGTGTGTGTGTGTGTGTGTGTGTGTGTGTGTGTGTGTGTGTGTGTGTGTGTGTGTGTGTGTGTGTGTGTGGTGTGAGAGAGAGCTCCCAGACACGCCTGTTTGATTGAGCTAAATAGCCATCTTCACATTCTTCGCTCTCACTCCCAAAGCTATTCAGAGCAGCAATTAAAATCAGTTTAGCTCCCCGTGTACAAACACAAACACACATACACACATGCACACACACAAGCACACACACAAGCACACGCACACACACACACACTCTGGCCTTCAACAGCAGTGAGTATGAGACAGACATGTCTTAGAGGAAGGAAGGTTCTATTATTAGGCCACAGTCTCTATGACACGTCACTACATGACCATCACCCACTGATTTACAGCTCTCCCCTCTGATAGGACTAGAGCAAACCAGAACCTTTTCCTTTAATTGACATGTTCTTCAAGATAAATATGGACCTCAATGTGACCCTACAGTGTGACCGATACTGTCAACCTCATTTTCAAACTTTGCTGTGGACACAGCCAAACAACGGAAGTGTTGGATTCGACTTCCACTTTACTTCCCTACTGCAGCAGTGCGCTGGTGGCAAACTAGACAGAGTCAATTATTAGAAATAGTTATTTGTAATATATATTTCTTGTATAAAAGTCAAGTAAACAAGTGTATGTGTATTAAGTTTGTTAACATTAGCTAGACCTACTTGTAGGCTAGTTCTGTTGTGATAATAATGTTTGCTAGATTTACTAGTAGGCTAGTTCTGTTGTGATAATAATGTTTGCTAGATCTAGTTCTGTTGTGGTAATAATGTTTGCTAGATCTAGTTCTGTTGTGATAATAATGTTTGCTAGATCTACGAGTAGGCTAGTTCTGTTGTGATAATAATGTTTGCTAGATCTACTAGTAGGCTAGTTCTGTTGTGATAATAATGTTTGCTAGATATACTAGTAGGCTAGTTCTGTTGTGATAATAATGTTTGCTAGATATACTAGTAGGCTAGTTCTGTTGTGATAATAATGTTTGCTAGATCTAGTTCTGTTGTGATAATAATGTTTGCTAGATCTACTAGTAGACTAGTTCTGTTGTGATAATAATGTTTGCTAGACCTACTTATAGATTAGTTCTGTTGTGATAATAATGTTTGCTAGATCTACTAGTAGACTAGTTCTGTTGTGATAATAATGTTTGCTAGACCTACTTATAGATTAGTTCTGTTGTGATAATAATGTTTGCTAGATCTACTAGTAGGCTAGTTCTGTTGTGATGTTTGCTAGATCTACTAGTAGGCTAGTTCTGTTGTGATAATAATGTTTGCTAGATCTAGTTCTGTTGTGATAATAATGTTTGCTAGATCTAGTTCTGTTGTGATAATAATGTTTGCTAGATCTACTAGTAGGCTAGTTCTGTTGTGATAATAATGTTTGCTAGATCTAGTTCTGTTGTGATAATAATGTTTGCTAGATCTAGTTCTGTTGTGATAATAACGTGTGCTAGATCTACTAGTAGGCTAGTTCTGTTGTGATAATAATGTTTGCTAGATCTAGTTCTGTTGTGATAATGATGTTTGCTAGATCTACTAGTAGGCTAGTTCTGTTGTGATAATAATGTTTGCTAGATCTATGAGTAGGCTAGTTCTGTTGTGATAATAATGTTTGCTAGACCTACTTATAGATCAGTTCTGTTGTGATAATAATGTTTGCTAGATCAACTAGTAGGCTAGTTCTGTTGTGATAATAATGTTTGCTAGATCTACGAGTAGGCTAGTTCTGTTGTGATAATAATGTTTGCTAGATCTACTAGTAGGCTAGTTCTGTTGTGATAATAATGTTTGATAGATCTAGTTCTGTTGTGATAATGATGTTTGCTAGATCTACTAGTAGGCTAGTTCTGTTGTGATAATAATGTTTGCTAGACCTACTTATAGATTAGTTCTGTTGTGATAATAATGTTTGCTAGATCTACTAGTAGGCTAGTTCTGTTGTGATAATAATGTTTGCTAGATCTACTAGTAGGCTAGTTCTGTTGTGATAATAATGTTTGCTAGACTTAGTTCTGTTGTGATAATAATGTTTGCTAGATCTACTAGTAGGCTCGTTCAGTTGTGATAATAATGTTTGCTAGACCTAGTTCTGTTGTGATAATAATGTTTGCTAGACCTACTAGTAGGCTAGTTCCGTTGTGATAATAATGTTTGCTAGACCTACTAGTAGGCTAGTTCTGTTGTGATAATAATGTTATCTAGATCTACTAGTAGACTAGTTCTGTTGTGATAATAATGTTTGCTAGACCTACTAGTAGGCTAGTTCTGTTGTGATAATAATGTTTGCTAGATCTACCAGTAGGCTCGTTCTGTTGTGATAATAATGTTTGCTAGATCTACTAGTAGGCTCGTTCTGTTGTGATAATAATGTTTGCTAGACCTACTAGTAGGCTAGTTCTGTTGTGATAATAATGTTTGCTAAATCTACTAGTAGAGTCATTCTGTTGTGATAATAATGTTTGCTAGATCTACTAGTAGGCTAGTTCTGTTGTGATAATAATGTTTGCTAGACCTACTTATAGATTAGTTCTGTTGTGATAATAATGTTTGCTAGACCTACTAGTAGGCTAGTTCTGTTGTGATAATAATGTTTGCTAGATCTACTAGTAGGCTCGTTCTGTTGTGATAATAATGTTTGCTAGACCTACCAGTAGGCTCGTTCTGTTGTGATAATAATGTTTGCTAGATCTACTAGTAGGCTCGTTCTGTTGTGATAATAATGTTTGCTAGACCTACTAGTAGGCTAGTTCTGTTGTGATAATAATGTTTGCTAAATCTACTAGTAGAGTCATTCTGTTGTGATAATAATGTTTGCTAGATCTACTAGTAGGCTAGTTCTGTTGTGATAATAATGTTTGCTAGACCTACTTATAGATTAGTTCTGTTGTGATAATAATGTTTGCTAGACCTACTAGTAGGCTAGTTCTGTTGTGATAATAATGTTTGCTAGATCTACTAGTAGGCTCGTTCTGTTGTGATAATAATGTTTGCTAGACCTACTAGTAGGCTAGTTCTGTTGTGATAATAATGTTTGCTAGATCTACTAGTAGGCTCATTCTGTTGTGATAATAATGTTTGCTAGATCTACTAGTAGGCTAGTTCTGTTGTGATAATAATGTTTGCTAGACCTACTTATAGATTAGTTCTGTTGTGATAATAATGTTTGCTAGACCTACAAGTAGGCTAGTTCTGTTGTGATAATAATGTGTGCTAGATCTACTAGTAGGCTCATTCTGTTGTGATAATAATGTTTGCTAGATCTACTAGTAGGCTAGTTCTGTTGTGATAATTTTGTTTGCTAGATCTACTAGTAGGCTAGTTCTGTTGTGACAATAATGTTAGCTAGACCTACTAGTAGGCTAGTTGTCTTGTGATAATACCATTGTGTTGAGTTGATGAAGGCCCAGGCCATCCACCAAGCCAATAATTATAACTATAGTGATTAACTAACTATAGGCTACATAAAGATAAAACGTTGGTGAGCATCCACGCTAGTGGAAGGTTTATTGTTTGACCCCTCGTGTCTCAGCCTCCAGTATTTATGCTGCAGTAGTTTATGTGTAGTTCATGTGTCAGGGGGCTAGGGTCAGTCTGTTATATCTGGAGTATTTCTCCTGTCTTATCCTGTGTCCTGTGTGAATTTATGCTCTCTCTAATTCTCTTTCTTTCTCTCTTTCTTTCTTTCTCACTCTCGCAGGACCTGAGCCCTAGGACCATGCCTCAGGACTACCTGGCATGATGAATCCTTGCTGTCCCCAATCCACCTGGCCGTGCTGCTGCTCCAGTTTCAACTGTTCTGCCTGCGGCTATGGAACCCTGATCTGTTCACCGGACATGCTACCTGTCTCAGACCTGCTGTTTTCAACTCTCTAGAGACAGCAGGAGCGGTAGAGATACTCTCAATGATCGGCTATGAAAAGCCAACTGACATTTACTCCTGAGGTGCTGACTTGTTGCACCCTCGACAACTACTGTGATTATTATTATTTGACCATGCTGATAACTTATGAACATTTGCACATCTTGGCCATGTTCCATTATAATTTCCACCCGGCACAGCCATTAGAGGACTGGCCACCCCTCATAGCCTGGTTCCTCTCTAGGTTTCTTCCTAGAGAGTTTTTCCTAGCCACCGTGCTTCTACACCTGCATTGCTTGCTGTTTGGGGTTTTAGGCTGGGTTTCTGTACAGCACTTTGATATATCGGCTGATGTAAGAAGGGCTTTCTAAATAATTTTGATTTTGTCATCCTACACCTGTCAATCAACTGATCAACGTAACCTACTGTATGCTGTCTATTAATAAGGTGGTAACACAAGACCATTCATGAAGGTCTAACACACAGATACTGGTTCAGACCATTCATGAGGTCTCTAACACACAAATACTGGTTCACACCATTCATGAGGTCTCTAACACAGAGATACTGGTTCAGACCATTCATGAGGTCTCTAACACAGAGATACTGGTTCACACCATTCATGAGGTCTCTAACACAGAGATACTGGTTCAGACCATTCATGAGGTCTCTAACACAGAGATACTGGTTCAGACCATTCATGAGGTCTCTAACACAGAGATACTGGTTCAGACCATTCATGAGGTCTCTAACACAGAGATACTGGTTCACACCATTCATGAGGTCTCTAACACAGAGATACTGGTTCAGACCATTCATGAGGTCTCTAACACAGAGATACTGGTTCAGACCATTCATGAGGTCTCTAACACAGAGATACTGGTTCAGACCATTCATGAGGTCTTTAAAGCACAGACACTGGTTCAGACCATTCATGAGGTCTCTAACACAGAGATACTGGTTCAGACCATTCATGAGGTCTCTAACACACAGACACTGGTTCAGACCATTCATGAGGTCTCTAACACAGAGATACTGGTTCAGACCATTCATGAGGTCTCTAACACAGAGATACTGGTTCAGACCATTCATGAGGTCTTTAAAGCACAGACACTGGTTCAGTCCATTCATGAGGTCTCTAACACACAGATACTGGTTCAGACCATTCATGAGGTCTCTAACACACAGACACTGGTTCAGACCATTCATGAGGTCTCTAACACAGAGATACTGGTTCAGACCATTCATGAGGTCTCTAACACAGAGATACTGGTTCAGACCATTCATGAGGTCTCTAACACAGAGATACTGGTTCAGACCATTCAGTGCTTTCAGGGTGTGTTCATTGTCATAGTGACAACTGAAAATAATACTTCAATGTACATGTAGGCCTAATGAAGAAGAATACAGTAACTGGTATTTAAATGTAGGGATTCAACAACAAACACTGTTTAGTCTTTGCATCTTTCACAGTATGTCATTGCATCTCCATGTCTGTCCTGTGGAACTATTTGCAAATGCAGTGCAACAATGTTGTCATAACAGGACAAAAGTGATCACACCAATGCGCTTTCTCTCCTAAACTTTCCCCAACATGCATTTTCTATTTCATTTGAATAACCACTCAAAAGCCTGGCATTTAGAATGCATATTTATTTAAAAATAAGTTAATCTAGCCTGCCTCATTGGGCAACCTCTGCAGTTTAGGCAAACAAGGCTAATGTATCAGATAACAGAAACATGCTACTACAGGGATTTCTAATGGCGCATATATGAATTATAATAATGCTCGAGTGCGGAGGAAGTTGCATTCATATTTCCCGCGTTTGGCTTCAGTATTTTAAAAGCATTCGAAAAATGAGGTGGATAAGAGCGACAGGTATTTTAAGGTGTGTGTTGTTATGTTGAGTTGTATTGAGTTGTATTAGCCCGTTATGACATCAGTTGGCTTGCAGGCCTAGTAGTGTCGTATCAGTGTGTCAATAATCAGCTGTTTGCTTGGAGGCCTAGTAGTGCTGTATAGTATCAGTGTGTTAATAATCAGCTGTAGAATCATGGCAGCCCTGCAGCCCAGCCTGCATCAGTCTTATCAAAGCCTCAGTCAAAGCCATTTAGACACTCATTTAAATCACTTACCAGCCAATAGCGGCTCACTTTATTAGTGTTTTAGACAGGCCCTCTTTTGTCAGCTAACGTTTTTTGATAGTCTTGCCGATCACAGCTAATAACGTGTCTGATAAGATACGCTCTCTTTAGTGCCTCTCCGCTCAGTCAAACACGAGAGGAATTTTACCCTCCTAGTCATGTCAATACTATCCTTTGTGAGTAACTGTGTCCAAGTCCAAGTCAACACACCTGAGCACTTCAGTTCAGAGTACCTACAGGGAACTCCTCTACCGCTTCTGGCCGAGGAGCGTGTCCCAAGTGGCACCCTTTTCTCTTTATAGTGCAACTTTTGACCGTTCTATGGGCTGTGATCAAAAGTAGTGCGCTAAATAGGTAGTAGGGTGCCATTTGGGATGCCCCCTATCTCTGCAGGCCAAGATGTTACCCTCCAACCTCCACCAGAACAACAGGCCAGTCTTTGTACCTGCCGTACCCTACTAATGACGGAGCTCTCAACAAGCCCTCCTGACAGCTTGGTGAGACTTTGAAGAATTCATAACGAAGCGTTGCCTAAGATTAGCACAGGGGCGGGATGGCTTTGAAGAACTGCTCAGGTAGCAAGGCCCTAATTAAACCTGCCCTATTTTAGTTTAGTTAGTACAGCACACGTGTTGAGGAGACACGGGTGTGTGTGTGTGTGTGTGTGTGTGTGTGTGTGTGTGTGTGTGTGTGTGTGTGTGTGTGTGTGTGTGTGTGTGTGTGTGTGTGTGTGTGTGTGTGTGTGTGTGTGTAGAGCTGTGGGCTATATAAACCCGAGCCCTATCGATACTGACCAAACCAACCACTTATCATGGACATTTGTCTGATATTGCTAATTACGATAAATAACCTATAGGGCCCTACCAGAGAAATGTGAGGTTTTAAATGAAGTAAGTTTGCTAATATTGGTGATTGTTAATGGGACACTTGATAGCTACAATGTTCAAGTAGTAGTAGTAGTATTAAGGGTAATGTAACAACGAACTGTGGTGAACATTAATGTAAAAAACGTATTGTTAAATGTATCGTTATCGTGATAATTCTGTCAATTTACCGTGATATGGATTTATTTCCATATCGCCCAACTCTAGCCCCTAATGTGTGTGTGTGTGTGTGTGTGTGTGTGTGTGTGTGTGTGTGTGTGTGTGTGTGTGTGTGTGTGTGTGTGTGTGTGTGTGTGTGTGCGTTCGTGCGTGCATAAATAGATGTGTGTGCTCATGAATTAATGTGTGTGTTTACATGTATTTGAGTTAGTATATGTGTCTATGTTAGTGGTAGAAGTATGCATATCAATGTCTTTGGGACAAGGAGAATGACCAGGTGAAATCTGCAGCTGCAGGGGCATGATGGGGCAGGGAGTAATGACCACAGTGTATGTGCACCTCAGTGTGACAACAGGTGAGGAGTGAGGAGCAGCCCAGGTGATCCCCTGCACTCCCTATGACCCTCCTACAAACATCTCCCTCACCTTCTACCTACCCACCTACCACCAGCACAGCCCTAACCTGTATGTGAGTGTGTACGTGCTTGTGTGTGATTCAGTATGTGTGTGTTATACCCCCCCTCCCCCCCCAGCCCTATCAGCACCCTTACAAAACAATGGGGGAATGTTCCGGTCTGTTACCATTCCTCTGTGACTATCTGATGAAGGAGAGCAGGAGATAATCCAAGCCTGGTCTTATCAGTGGCAGGATCCCATTTCCATATTCAAGCCTTTCTGGGTGATAACAGTCAAGGCCTGATGAATGTGTTGTGATGGCCTGATAGTTGTGGCCTAATGTTGAGTGGAGAGGAGGACAGAATGTGCATCACAAATGGCATCCTATTCCATATGTAGTGCACAACGTTTTACCAGAGTCCTGTGGTCAGTGGTCAAAATAAGGGAATAGGGTGCCATTTAGGAGACAGGGCAAGGCTAAACAAGAGGAGGCAGAGAGGGAGGATGAGGAAGGAGGAGGAGGGAGGAAGAGAGAGAGAGAGGGATGAGGAGGAGGAGGAGGACTGGACAGTAGCTTTCAGCAGGGCCGATTAAAAGCTCATTCCAGGAGATGAGGAGAGGTCTGTGATTAATGTGGATAAGTGGCTGGGGTCAGAGCCAGGCCCTTCGCTGCTGACCGCTCTTAAGAGAGGTCATCTCTACGGCCATCCATCACCCACGCCTCTTCACACACAGGGCTGGGCAGAGGGGAAGGGATGTCTGTACCCTAAAGAAATCTGAAGGGTACTATAGATACACATGCTCATAGATAGTCCTACTTATATGTACTATATATACAAAGCACATAAACTTATACAAACACGGAATCGTTCACACTCCAACATATAAGTACAATAGTTTACCCTTCCACTCAAACACCCACCCATACACACAGACACACACACACACACACACACACACACACACACACACACCCTCAAAGACACACGCGCACACAGACACACACACACACACACACACACACACACACACACACACACACACCCTCAAAGACACACGCGCACACACACACACACAGACACACCCTCAAAGACACACGCGCACACACACACACACACACACACACACACCCTCAAAGACACACGCGCACACACACACACACACACACACTCATGCAAAGCAGACACATACACACCTCCTTGAAGACAGGCAGGACAGGTCAAGAGATGGAACTGGACACTGGACACTGGGTGGGTGGCACAAAAGGATCATCACTGACCACTTGAAGAGGACATCTGACCTCCATTCTTCACCCTGCCCGGCCTTGTCCTGTCCCCGTGGCCAGACAGACAGACACCAATGCATTATTAATCAGTCTCTCTTTCACTGCCTCTCCTTTATCAGTACGTTGACAATCACCATAGAGCCATTCCTCATTTATCTGGGCAGAAAGGGCCATTATACGTGACAGGACACAGCATGTGTATACAATAACACTGACAGGGCTTTACCTGGCAGAGAAGATCTATTCATTTGAAAGGGTTGGCTGGGTTCTGGCTCTGTCCAAGGTAGCCCCATTAGATCAATGACTACTTGGCTGACTAAAAATACCTTTTGTATAGTTATAGCAGCAGTCACAGCAATAGCAGTGAAAAAGTAGGTCTACTCAGTTGTTTTACAACTCAGTAGCCCCATAGCATATACTTGACTGACTAGTTATCTGTAGTGTTCTTATAATAGAAGTCACAGCAGTAAATGTAGGTCTACTCAGTATTTCATGAGACGTAATAGTGATTGTGGGTAAATGTACTATAATATTATTTCAGTGTTTTTCTCCCTACCAGAGTGCTGATGGTATTTGGGGGTGTTGTTGATATCTGTGTTTTGTTATCCTTGGGGACAACACAGAGGTGGCCCCTCTCCTCACTCTCTCCCTGGAGAGGACACACACCACAGGAGCTCTTTAAAAACACATCATATTAAAACACACACACACACACTCTTCCCCAGGCCCCTAGAGTTACACTGTAAACAGCTGGCTTGACTGATATTTTATTAATGCTGTTCTTTAATTAGTTTAATTACACACAGACACATCTTTGTGCATATTTTCTCCTGTTTAATAATGAAATAAAAAATCCCAATTGCCATTTATGAATACGTAGAAATCCCTGCCCTCTGGCTTTGAAAGGAGTAATTGTATGGATTTCTGTTGAAGGAGGGCATGCAGCTAACCTACGCTACTCAGTGGTGCCGACTGTGTGGTGAGTCAGTGTGTAGGTGGCTAGGTTTGTTTTACCTGTCTTTGTTATGTTGTCACTCTGTATACAGCTGAAAGCAGGGTGGTGCTATTTGTTGCCTTGCCAGGATCATTTACTCACATAACGTGCTGTATTGTTCAATTGTAACATTGTGCTCTATAAAATACTATGTTCATTTGCTGACCTAAGCTGTCTATCCCAGCTGCATGTTTGTAACATTTGCTATACTTAATGTTTACTTCACAGGATAATGACATAAAAGGGTTTACTGAGTTTGCTCGGACAACATCCATATGTATTTCATCAGACACTTACAGCAGCTATGGGAACAGTAGTGCCATGTTACACTGTGATACACCCTCACCCACATGCCAAGATGCCACCAGATCCACCCAGGAGAGACCAGATTCCTGAAACATAATAACAACACTCCTTAAATGTTCAGGCTTTATTTAGACGCTACAATGAATGGACAGTCAGCAGCAACACTATCTGTCTTATATGTCTCATCATGCAAGTGTTCTGTCAACATCGTTCCTGTGTGTGTGTGTGCGTGTGTGTGTGTGTGTGTGTGTGTGTGTGTGTGTGTGTGTGTGTGTGTGTGTGTGTGTGTGTGTGTGTGTGTGTGTGTGTGTGTGTGTGTGTGTGTGTGTGTGTGTGTGTCTGCTCATTTACCATCTACACCAACCCTGATTTCCAATATGGCCGCCCTACAGGATAGTTAGATTAAGTGGAAATACACGTTGTCAGACAATGATGTTGGGCTGTGATGACAACAGGAGTAAATGAGGTTTCAGAGACCTCATCTAAGTTAAATCAATATGGTGGCTGCTCCTCTTCAGCAGCGCCAGTGAGACAGAAGCTTTCTACCTTATCTGTTTCGTTAAAAAACATCAGAATCATTTGTCGCAGGACAGAGCGAACAGAGAGCTCCTACTTTTAGTGAAGCTGGAAGATGTCTGTCTCCACTCCTCATTACAGAGGGGTTTTGTCTATAGCACTATCCATTCCAATTCCTACAAAATAAATATCTGCATTTATCTCCTCTGCTGCCCACATGGTCAGCAGTATCACTCATTACCACAGACTGCTTTAAAAGTCAATTACGGGCTAAATGACCCAAGAAACATCTCTCAAGAATGATGTTTCACAAACTTTATTGATGGCAATAGCATTACAGCCGATTAGGGGGGTGAAATGTGCTATTTTTGTAATGCAACACAAAGGATTGTAACTGGATCACTGTGGAGCGATTACTAGGGCCGGTCCCTGGACTAGCCTCGCTGCCTGGTGGATAGACTGTGTGTGAGTGTGTACGTGCATGCAAGTATGTGTGCGTATGTGTGTGTGTACGTGCACGCAAGTATGTGTGCGTATGTGTGTGTGTACGTGCACGCAAGTGTGTGTGTGTGTGTGTGTGTGTTTGTGTGTTTGTGTGTGGACACGCGCGTGTGCGTGCATTCCACCGTGTGTATGTGTGTGGATACGTATGTGCATGTGTGCGTGTGTGTCTCTGCTAGACTGGAAACATCCCAGAATGCCCTTATCTCAGTCCAGTCGACCCAGAGTGGGGCTGGAGTTACACCCTGAGCAGGAGAGTTTGGAATGATAATGTGGTTTCACTAAATAGCCTGACTGAAAGGTCAGCTTCCACAGGGCCTCCTGCAACACAAAACGGGCCCAGCATTGGAAATAGATTGACTATTTATTGAGTGAGGATAAAACCGGGGAACACATAGGCATCTGACACTTGGAATCTGTCCGTTTCTCTTTTTTCAACACAGACAGTGAGAGGGATTCAGAGTGAGAGGCACACAAACACACACACACACTCCACTGCACTGACTGAGTCAGTAACCAGTCAGCTACATCACTACTGATCCCAATAGCCATCCCCTTAACAGACTGGTATGTTAAAACAAATGAGTGCATGGAGCCATGGGAGTCTCCTCTCTGAATACGGGCTAGCTGCCTGCCTGCCTGCCTGCCCAACAGATACCATGACAATTCAGTGAAACACAAACAGATAACACTCCCTAAGACTAGACTACATTCTGCCCTGGAGGAAAAAACTAAAAAACTAAGGAAGAACAGCAATAACAAAAAGCTGTCCAATTCCTGCTGTCTTACTAAGCAGTATTAGAGTGTGAGCCAAAGTCAACTCCTTGATTCTTGGAATAAATACAATCAGCTCCAGTAGCATAGCGCCATCAATAATTAACAGTAATTAAGACTATGTACACATGCAAAATGAATTATTTAGGTTAGCCTTGATGCATTGACCTGCCCTGGGTGTTCTTGGATGTGATCTATCAGGACTGGGGTATAGATTCACAGAGGAAGCACAAGCATGCTGAGGGGGAGACAGGGGGAGAGAGGGGGCAGATATGGGGAGAGAGATGGAGAGAGGGGAGAGACAGGAGGAGAGAAGGAGGGGGAGACAGGGGGAGAGAAAGGGAGAGAGAGGGGAGAGACAGGGCAGAGAGAGCGTGAAGGACGGGGTAGAGAGGGGAGAGACACCGGGGAGGCAGGGGGGAAAGGGGGAGTCTGGAGACAGGAAGCTAGCAAACAAGACACTCTGGTTCTGGGTATACAGAACCTCTCCTATGTTACCAGTGTATCCTCGCTCATCTCTGCTGATCTAAACCCTTCATCCACACTACAGTAGGTACTCCCTCTCTCTACAGCTTTGGGAATACCAACTCAATAACCAACTTCCTGTGAACATCACCTATCAGGATTATCTACCTTCTCTATTAGCCCCCACCTCTCTCTGTCTCCCTCTCTCTCGCTATCTCTCTATCTTTATCTCTGTCTCTCTCTCACTCTGCCTCTCTCTCTCTATCTTTATCTCTGTCTCTCTCTCTCTCTCTCTCTCTCCCTCTCTCTCTCTCTCTACCCCTCTCTCTCTCTCTCTCTCTCTGTCTCTCTCGCTCTGTCTCTCTTTCGCTCGGTCTCTCTCTATATCTTTAATTCTATCCCTCTCGCTCTGTCTCTCTCTCTCTCTCTGTCTCGCTCTGTCTCTCTCGCTCTCTCTGTCTGCCGATCTCTCGATCCCTCTCTCTCTCTCTCTCTCTCTCTCTCTCTCTCTCTTTGTCTCTCTGTATCTCTCTCTCTATCCCTCTCTCTCTGTCTCTCTCTCTCTATCTCTCTCTGTCTCTCTCTCTCGCTCTCACTCTCCCTCTCCTGGCTTTGAAATAACCAATGTATGTCAGGCCTCTGGGACCGCCGGCACTCTTCCAATGGTTCGACATTAATAACAATATCTTTAATACTCGCACATTAGCGACTGCAATAATGAATGTATGAATAATTACCTATGTGAAAAGCATGATCAATAATTGTCTGAATAATGCCCATGCATAATGGATGAGGAGAGTTAGCCCCGAGGCAGAATCTGGCGTCTCTAGCTCTTGTCCAGAACAACACAGAACACAGACTTTACATAGTAGTGAGAGTAGCAAGAGGCAGAGCCTGATCAAATGATGGCAACGCACTGCGCTGGCCTAACATCAGCCAGACTGCCTTTCTTCCTGAGGCAGATGGAGGGGGGCAGAAGCAGCTTGATACAGGCACTACTTTTGATGTGATCCGCCCGTGACGTGCTAACCTGGGCCTAGTTTAGTGTTGCTAACAGCGCAGGAAGTGGGGCTGGGAGGAGTGAGACTGGGAGTAGGCCGGGAGTGTGGGAATCCGTGGCTGGGAGAGTAGGGAGGACACTGGGCGTTAACATTCTACCCGCTCCCCTTGCTTCTTCAGGGCTAATAAAGGAGGCCTGGCCTATCCTGGGGCCTGAGCCTGGGCTCTTATCTAGATTAGGGCCCTTATCACACACCACCTGCATGGTGCAGAGGAGCAGCCTAAATGCCATTCATATGTAGATCTGGCCACACCAGGGCCTGGCTGTCACTTCTCATCTCAAATCACCCATTACTGCTCTGGGAGCATAGCTAATGTTGTTGATTTAGTTGTTTTTGGGGTGTAATGTTGGCCTAATTTCATGTTTAATCTTTGCTACAGTACTAATAGTGGTGGTTGGGCAGTGCACTGACAGCAGCATTATGGTCAATGGGAAATATCAGGATAGAGGCTAATATTAGTGGAAGCATTAGAATGTATGGCTCCCGAAAAAGGACCTGTAGCGCTTCTACTAAATATGACATTCTGAGGATCATGACCATGGCCTATGGAGTCTCAATGAAGTCATGATGGAGATGGAGTAATCCATGATGGGTAATCTCCAGAGATATGACTCCTCCAAGCAAATAAACGTGTCCTGCATGATAAGGCTAGTCCTTCCTCCATATGAAATACTTTAACTATGGCTATTGTGACTCCCAACTGTCCCTGCAACCCTAAAATAATGAAAACAACTTCACGAAAGGAGTCCACATACATTTTAAGAGATGCTGTGACCTGAGATCAGAGGAGGAGGATTTTAGGCTTCATGGTCAAGGGAAGGGTAATAAAGGTGGTGTTTGCTGGATGCTGGGCTGACCAATTAGAGGCCTCAGAAGTGGCCGGTACGGACCATAGTGAGAGATCAAATTGTCTGGGGGACATTATCTCCCTGAGACAGTGAGGAATGGAGGAAAGGGAGGCAGGGGGACACCGTAATGAATTGGGGGGAGTTTTTCCCAGCACTCCCCAGCTCTGCCAAGGCCCTCCCAGATTCCTGCAATCTCTCAGTGTCAACATCTTTCTATGAAGCTGATTCAATTAAGATTAAGTCAGTGGTAGGGGGGAGAGAGGGGAGAGAGTGACAGGGGTCAGTTAGATTTTTGCGATTGTCTTTTTTCTTTGTTTTTCCAGACTCAGGTTACTGCCACGGCTGGCTTGCCACTCTGCTGTAGTAAAGAGAGGAGGCTATGGTGTAGCTTTGTCCACCCAGCCGTCTCTATGGACAGGACCCCCGTCGCCAGGCAGCTATTTGAAGTCATGGGGAAATACTGTATATCACACACTTTGTTATGATAGATTATGCTGCTCCTTGTTTGTTGTGTGTGTGTGTGTGTGTGTGTGTGTGTGTGTGTGTGTGTGTGTGTGTGTGTGTGTGTGTGTGTGTGTGTGTGTATGTGTGTGTGCGTGTGTGCGTGCGTGCGTGTGTGTGTACTTTTGTGTCTACATCTGTGCGTCCACTAACAGACAATTCAAATGATATTAGCAGCAGTCTAATCAGTCTTGCTTGGACATGCTCCACCATGCTGTGAGACTCCACGACCAGGGCAGCAGAACAGGTATTTGTCTCCATTCACTAACTAACCCCTCTCTCCACTGTGCAACAGTATATCAGCCCCTAACAGCCACTAACTATGCATGCTCCACCAATTAAGGACCACTTAATGACAAACAGAGAGATGAACCTATTCAAACAGCTCAGGAGGGAGGGATCGGGCCTCTCAAAAGCCAACACAAGAGAGGTCAGGCTAAGGAGGAGTCTGTGGGTTGGAGGCCGAGCTGAGGAGCTGTGAATGAGATAAATAACCTTTACAGCCCTCTTATATACACTATCCATGGCAGTACCACAATGTGTTGACCTCTGACCCTTTATGGCCCGTCGGGCGACCCTCCTCAGTCTGGGTTAACATTACACCCCGCTTTACCCCACAGCTGCAGCTTGTTACAATGCACTATAAAAAAGTGGGCATTCAAACGAGGGGTGCTGAGCAGCCAATAAAAAGGGGTGTAAAGGGGTGAGGGGGCAAGAGAGGGATGGAGGGAGGAGGGGGAGATGAAGAGGAGGAGAATGAAAACAGAAGCATTAAGTCATTAGGGTCCATTGTTGGGCTCAAACGCCCACCACACAAGATCTCTGTGAATGGGAAATGGGGCTTAATGACCTGAAAACAACTTCAAAGGATGCTTTAGTAGAGGAGAGGGGACAGCCCCACTCCACTGTCACTCTACCTCTTCTTGTTTAGATTGGTAATGTGATGAAAGTCCAACTACCCCCAATAATGCACCCAAAATACTTCCTACTGAAAGGCTTTTTTCAGACCTTAGTTTGTGAAAACGATTCCTGAGTCGTTATTGACATATTATCATAATTCAACTCTAAATGCATTTTAAATACAGGTATTTAAATTGAGTTTTGTATGTGTGTATATGCGTACTTGCTTTCTCTGTGTGTCTATTCACGAAGGCCTGCTACTCCCACCCCATGTTACATAGCTACACAGAACAGCTTTTAGTAGACTGTAACTGTTACTGGGGGCAGGTTGGCTTGAGCCACACTCATTTAGCTTGTGTGTGAAATTAGGGATGACAACAATGGCTTCCGCTGCCAGAACGCTCTGTGTCACAGAGTGGGCTGGCACATCTCCGGCCCTGTCTGTCACTCAGAATCACACACACACGCATGCACGCTTGCTCGCTCGCATGCACACATACGAAAACACACATGCAACACACACACAACAACACACACAGTACACACACACAGCCTAGCTACTTCAACCATTTAAGCCAGCATTCACCATGCCTCACAGAAGCTCAGCCTCAGCAGAAAAGGGCCAAGCACATCTTAGGGTCCATTTAGTTAATGTATTGTCCACATGGCAGAAAGCGTGAAAACAAGGTGACCAGTACATAAGCATCCAGACAGTCAATTCCTGTGCTGTGGTGGGCTATATTGGATTGGGGGAGATTCAGGGGAAGAATAGAAACACTAAATATGTAGTGTCTAACAGAGGATCAGGAGTCCAATATATACATACGTCACCACTATTCATACTACAGGGAGGAACAGACCCAAAGGGGCTCCTCTGTGCTTTAGCCCATCCCCAGGCTATTAGACACACACATAGTAAATACACTCATTCACACCATTATTTTAACCATACAGGTACACTTCTTATACATTCTCCCCTACATTGGGTTACATGTTTTACTTTTCACCAAGCCACGACATCACACACAACATCCGAACAGCAGTGTGGAACAACGGAACACAGAGGTGCTTCTCCTGGCTAGTCCAGATGTCAGTGAGAACTCTGTCCGTTACATTACAGTCTCTACAGCCCACACACACTCTCCTCTTCTACCCCCTCCTAAGTAATATACTATACCTACCATATATGCATCGTACATAAAATCAAACACACCCTATCATAGACAATTGTGTACACTTACACTCAAATACACACTTACACATGTTCACACACACACACACACACACACACACACACACACACACACACACACACACACACACACACACACACACACACACACACACACACACACACACACACACACACACTCTTGTGAACCGTCTTCCTGCTTGATAGGGTCCCACATGATACACATCCACTGGTTTACTTTCCTTCAACATTTGCCCAAAAGAGGCCTGCTGCCTTCCTTTCCCTTGATCTCAGGGTAGTGCCTTAAAAACCTGGACTGTGGGGGTGAGGGGTGAGAGTGAGGGAGAGAGTGTGTGTGAGGGTGAGAATGTGTGTGGGGGGAGGGTGGGGGGAGAGTGTGTCTGGGGGAGAGTGTGTGTGGGGGGGCGTGTGTGGGGGGAGGGTGTGTGTGGGGGGTGTCTGGGGGGAGTATTTGTCTGGGGGAGAGTGTGTGTGGGGTGGGGAGTGTGTCTGGGGGGCGGTGTTTGTCTGGGGGAGAGTGTGTCTGGGGGGAGAGTGTGTGTGGGGGAGAGTGTGTATGGGGGAGTGTGTTTGGAAGGAAGAGTGTGTTTGGGGGAGTGTGTTTGGGGGAGTGTGTTTGGAAGGAAGAGTGTGTTTGGGGGAGTGTGTTTGGAAGGAAGAGTGTGTCTGGGGGGGGAGAGTGTGTGTGGGGGAGAGTGTGTTTGGAAGGAAGAGTGTGTCTGGGGGGAGTGTGTGTGGGGGAGAGTGTGTTTGGGGGAGTGTGTTTGGAAGGAAGAGTGTGTCTGGGGGGAGAGTGTGTGTGGGGGAGAGTGTGTTTGGGGGAGTGTGTTTGGAAGGAAGAGTGTGTCTGGGGGAGAGTGTGTGTGGGGGAGAGTGTGTTTGGAAGGAAGAGTGTGTCTGGGGGGAGAGTGTGTGGGGGAGAGTGTGTTTGGGGGGGGGTGTGTGTGGGGGAGAGTGTGTTTTGGGGGAGTGTGTTTGGAAGGAAGAGTGTGTTTGGGGGAGTGTGTTTGGAAGGAAGAGTGTGTCTGGGGGAGAGTGTGTTTGGAAGGAAGAGTGTGTCTGGGGGGGAGAGTGTGTTTGGAAGGAAGAGTGTGTCTGGGGGAGAGTGTGTTTGGAAGGAAGAGTGTGTCTGGGGGGGAGAGTGTTGTGGGGGAGAGTGTGTTTGGAAGGAAGAGTGTGTCTGGGGGGGAGTGTGTGTGGGGGAGAGTGTGTTTGGGGGAGTGTGTTTGGAAGGAAGTGTGTGTTTGGGGGAGTGTGTTTGGAAGGAAGAGTGTGTTTGGGGGAGAGTGTTTGGGAGGAAGAGTGTGTCTGGGAGGAGTGTGTTTGGAGGGGGGGAGGGGAGAGTGTGTTTGGGGGAGTGTGTTTGGAAGGAAGAGTGTGTTTGGGGGAGTGTGTTTGGAAGGAAGAGTGTGTCTGGGGGGGAGAGTGTGTGGGGGAGAGTGTGTTTGGAAGGAAGAGTGTGTCTGGGGGGAGAGTGTTGGGGGAGAGTGTGTTTGGAAGGAAGAGTGTGTCTGGGGGAGAGTGTGTGTGGGGGAGAGTGTGTTTGGAAGGAAGAGTGTGTCTGGGGGAGAGTGTGTGGGGGGAGAGTGTGTTTGGGGGAGTGTGTTTGGAAGGAAGAGTGTGTTTGGGGGAGAGTGTTTGTGAGGAAGAGTGTGTTTGGGAGGAGTGTGTTTGGGAGGGGAGAGTGTGTTTGGGGGAGTGTGTTTGGAAGGAAGAGTGTGTTTGGGGGAGAGTGTTTGGGAGGAAGAGTGTGTTTGGGAGGAGTGTGTTTGGGAGGGGGAGAGTGTGTTTGGGGGAGTGTGTTTGGAGGAAGAGTGTGTTTGGGGGGAGTGTTTGGGAGGAAGAGTGTGTTTGGGGGAGAGTGTTTGGGAGGAAGAGTGTGTTTGGGAGGAGTGTGTTTGGGAGGGGGAGAGTGTGTTTGGGGGAGTGTGTTTGGAAGGAAGAGTGTGTTTGGGGGAGTGTGTTTGGAAGGAAGAGTGTGTTTGGGGGAGTGTGTTTGGAAGGAAGAGTGTGTTTGGGAGGAGTGTGTTTGGAAGGAAGAGTGTGTTTGGGGGAGTGTGTTTGGGAGGAAGAGTGTGTTTGGGAGGAGTGTGTTTGGGGGGGAGAGTGTGTTTGGGGGAGTGTGTTTGGAAGGAAGAGTGTGTTTGGGGGGAGAGTGTTTGGGAGGAAGAGTGTGTTTGGGGGAGTGTGTTTGGGAGGAAGAGTGTGTTTGGGGGGAGAGTGTTTGGGAGGAAGAGTGTGTTTGGGGGAGTGTGTTTGGAAGGAAGAGTGTGTTTGGGAGGAGTGTGTTTGGGAGGAAGAGTGTGTTTGGGGGAGAGTGTTTGGGAGGAAGAGTGTGTTTGGGAGGAGTGTGTTTGGGAGGGGAGAGTGTGTTTGGGAGGAGTGTGTTTGGGAGGAAGAGTGTGTTTGGGAGGGGGAGAGTGTGTTTGGGAGGAGTGTGTTTGGGAGGAAGGGTGTGTTTGGGGGGAGAGTGTGTTTGGGAGGAGTGTGTTTGGGAGGAAGAGTGTGTTTGGGGGGGAGAGTGTGTTTGGGAGGAGTGTGTTTGGGAGGAAGGGTGTGTTTGGGAGGAGTGTGTTTGGGAAGGGGGAGAGTGTGTTTGGGGGGAGTGTGTTTGGAAGGAAGAGTGTGTTTGGGGGAGAGTGTTTGGGAGGAAGAGTGTGTTTGGGGGGGAGTGTGTTTGGGAGGAAGAGTGTGTTTGGGAGGAAGAGTGTGTTTGGGAGGAAGAGTGTGTTTGGGGGAGTGTGTTTGGGAGGAAGAGTGTGTTTGGGAGGAGTGTGTTTGGGAGGAAGAGTGTGTTTGGGGGAGAGTGTTTGGGAGGAAGAGTGTGTTTGGGAGGAGTGTGTTTGGGAGGGGGGAGAGTGTGTTTGGGAGGAGTGTGTTTGGGAGGAAGAGTGTGTTTGGGAGGGGGAGAGTGTGTTTGGGAGGAGTGTGTTTGGGAGGAAGGGTGTGTTTGGGGGGGGGGAGAGTGTGTTTGGGAGGAGTGTGTTTGGGAGGAAGAGTGTGTTTGGGAGGGGGAGAGTGTGTTTGGGAGGAGTGTGTTTGGGAGGAAGGGTGTGTTTGGGAGGGGGAGAGTGTGTTTGGGAGGGGGAGAGTGTGTTTGGGAGGAGTGTGTTTGGGAGGAAGGGTGTGTTTGGGAGGGGGAGAGTGTGTTTGGGAGGGGAGAGTGTGTTTGGGAGGAGTGTGTTTGGGAGGAAGGGTGTGTTTGGGAGGAAGGGTGTGTTTGGGAGGGGGGGAGAGTGTGTTTGAGCCTGAATATGCTTTGTTTCCCTGTTGTATGCAATTTCTTGGCACGGCTCGCCAATCCGCCTATCTGGCAAGCGAGGTTCGCCGCTGCCAACCCACAGTAGGTATGAGACGTTTCAAAGAGCTCCTTTGATGTGAACAAAGCAAACCAGTAAAACGGCAATGGGAATAATCAGATATTACGGAGCTTTCATCCCTGGCTTGCCTGGGTTCATTATAAATAGTGAAATGTGGCTTTAGGCTAAGAACCAAGGAGGCACAGTAAGACACCGAGGACAACTTCATTGAATGAAGCCGAGGTTTTCCCCTGTAAGGTTTATCATTTTTCATTTCCAGAAACCAATCTGCCACCGATCCTTCCTTGAGATTTGGCATTGATTGTGTGTGCGACGCTGAAACCCTTCCCCCTCCCCTGGCTGATACAGGCTGCTGTATTAAAGAAAAGGGCCTCTTCTCTAATTACATCCTCCCAGTCTAATAGAGGCACCCTGTTAAACAAACAATTGATCCCCACTTAACACATGTACCCACGTTAGTAAAACACAATTTGCCAATTCGCCAAAGGCAACAGAGACAGGGAGAAGGAGTCAGACAGAGAATAGAGAGGGTGAAAGACAGAATAAAAAGAGGGATGGAGAGGGAATAGAGAGAGAGAGAGTATGGAGGGTGTGTGTGTGTGTGTGTGTGTGTGTGTGTGTGTGTGTGTGTGTGTGTGTGTGTGTGTGTGTGTGTGTGTGTGTGTGTGTGTGTGTGTGTGTGTGTGTGTGTGTGGACAAATAGATGAAGTGGAGAGAGAGGTGGGGTGTCCACATCAATGGGTTGTCTCTTGCTGCCTCGCGGCGACGTGTGGAGCTGACGCCTTCTTTATCAACGCTAATTTGACTGTCTCACAGCCTTCCAGGTAATGAAGACGGCTGGTGTCAAATAGGGGCAGGTTGCTTGTGTGTGTGTGTGTGTGTGTCAAATCAAATCAAATCAAATTTTATTTGTCACATACACATGGTTAGCAGATATTAATGCGAGTGTAGAGAAATGCTTGTGCTTCTAGTTCTGACAATGCAGTAATAACCAACAAGTAATCTAACTAACAATTGCAAAACTGCTGTCTTATACACACAAGTGTAAGGGGATAAAGAATATGTACATAAAGATATATGAATGAGTGATGGTACAGAGCGGCATAGGCAAGATACAGTAGATGGTATCGAGTACAGTATATACATATGAGATGAGTATGTAAACAAAGTGGCATAGTTAAACTGGCTAGTGATACATGTATTACATAAAGATGCAGTAGATGATATAGAGTACAATATATACGTATACATATGAGATGAATAATGTAGGGTATGTAAACATTATATTAGGTAGCATTGTTTAAAGTGGCAAGTGATATATTTTACATCATTTCCCATCAATTCCCATTATTAATGTGGCTGGAGTTGAGTCAGTGTGTTGGCAGCAGCCACTCAATGTTAGTGGTGGCTGTTTAACAGTCTGATGGCCTTGAGATAGAAGCTGTTTTTCAGCCTCTCGGTCCCAGCTTTGATGCACCTGTACTGACCTCGCCTTCTGGATGATAGCGGGGTGAACAGGCAGTGGTTCGGGTGGTTGTTGTCCTTGATGATCTTTATGGCCTTCCTGTAACATCGGGTGGTGTAGGTGTCCTGGAGGGCAGGTAGTTTGCCCCCGGTGATGCGTTGTGCAGACCTCACTACCCTCTGGAGAGCCTTACGGTTGTGGGCGGAGCAGTTGCCGTACCAGGCGGTGATACAGCCTGCCAGGATGCTCTCAATGGTGCATCTGTAGAAGTTTGTGAGTGCTTTTGGTGACAAGCCAAATTTCTTCAGCCTCCCGAGGTTGAAGAGGCGCTGCTGCGCCTTCTTCACGATGCTGTCCGTGTGTGTGAACCAATTCAGTTTGTCTGTGATGTGTATGCCGAGGAACTTAAAACTTGCTACCCTCTCCACTACTGTTCCATCGATGTGGATAGGGGGGTGTTCCCTCTGCTGTTTCCTGAAGTCCACAATCATCTCCTTAGTTTTGTTGACGTTGAGTGTGAGGTTATTTTCCTGACACCACACTCCGAGGGCCCTCACCTCCTCCCTGTAGGCCGTCTCGTCGTTGTTGGTAATCAAGCCTACCACTGTTGTGTCGTCCACAAACTTGATGATTGAGTTGGAGGCGTGCATGGCCACGCAGTCGTGGGTGAACAGGGAGTACAGGAGAGGGCTCAGAACGCACCCTTGTGGGGCCCCAGTGTTGAGGATCAGCGGGGTGGAGATGTTGTTGCCTACCCTCACCACCTGGGGGCGGCCCGACAGGAAGTCCAGTACCCAGTTGCACAGGGCGGGGTCGAGACCCAGGGTCTCGAGCTTGATGACGAGCTTGGAGGGTACTATGGTGTTAAATGCCGAGCTGTAGTCAATGAACAGCATTCTCACATAGGTATTCCTCTTGTCCAGGTGGGTTAGGGCAGTGTGCAGTGTGGTTGAGATTGCATCGTCTGTGGACCTACTGTATTTGGGCGGTAAGCAAATTGGAGTGGGTCTAGGGTGTCAGGTAGGGTGGAGGTGATATGGTCCTTGACTAGTCTCTCAAAGCACTTCATGATGACGGAAGTGAGTGCTACGGGGCGGTAGTCATTTAGCTCAGTTACCTTAGCTTTCTTTGGAACAGGAACAATGGTGGCCCTCTTGAAGCATGTGGTAACAGCAGACTGGGATAGGGATTGATTGAATATGTCCGTAAACACACCAGCCAGCTGGTCTGCGCATGCTCTGAGGGCGCGTCTGGGGATGCCGTCTGGGCCTGCAGCCCTGCGAGGGTTAACACGTTTAAATGTTTTACTCACCTCGGCTGCAGTGAAGGAGAGGCCGCATGTTTTGGTTGCAGGCCGTGTCAGTGGCACTGTATTGTCCTCAAAGCGGGCAAAAAATTATTTAGTCTGCCTGAGGGCAAGACATTAGGGTCCGTGACTGGGCTGGTTTTCTTTTTGTAATCCGTGATTGACTGTAGACCCTGCCACATACCTCTTGTGTCTGAGCCGTTGAATTGAGATTCTACTTTGTCTCTATACTGACGCTTAGCTTGTTTGATTGCCTTGCGGAGGGAATAGGTACACTGTTTGTATTCGGTCATATTTCCAGTCACCTTGCCCTGATTAAAAGCAGTGGTTCGCGCTTTCAGTTTCACGCGAATGCTGCCATCAATCCACGGCTTCTGGTTTGGGAATGTTTTAATCGTTGCTATGGGAACGACATCTTCAATGCACGTTCTAATGAACTCACACACCGAATCAGCGTATTCGTCAATGTTGTTGTCTGACGCAATACGAAACATATCCCAGTCCACGTGATGGAAGCAGTCTTGGAGTGTGGAATCAGATTGGTCGGAACAGCGTTGAACAGACCTCAGCGTGGGAGCTTCTTGTTTTAGTTTCTGTCTGTAGGCAGGGATCAACAAAATGGAGTCGTGGTCAGCTTTTCCAAAAGAAGGGCGGGGCAGAGCCTTATATGCGTCGCGGAAGTTAGAATAGCAGTGATCCAAGGTTTTGCCAGCCCTGGTTGCACAATCGATATGCTGATACAATTTAGGGAGTCTTGTTTTCAGATTAGCCTTGTTAAAATCCCCAGCTACAATGAATGCAGCCTCAGGATGTATGGATTCCAGTTTGCAAAGAGTCAAATAAAGTTTGTTCAGAGCCATCGATGTGTCTGCTTGGGGGAGAATATATAGCGCTGTGATTATAATCTAAGAGAATTCCCTTGGTAGATAATGCGGTCGACATTTGATTGTGAGGAATCCTAAATCAGGTGAACAGAAGGACTTGAGTTCCTGTATGCTTTTGTGACCACACCACGTCTCGTTAGCCATAAGGCATACGCCCCAGCCCCTCTTCTTACCAGAAAGATGTTTGTTTCTGTCGGCGCAATGCGTGGAGAAACCAACTGGCTGCACCGACTCCGATAGCGTCTCTCCAGTGAGCCATGTTTCCGTGAAGCAAAGAACGTTACAGTCTCTGATGTCCCTCTGGAATGCTACCCTTGCTCAGATTTCATCAACCTTGTTGTCAAGAGACTGGACATTGGCGAGAAGTATACTGGGGAGTGGTGCACGATGTGCCCGTCTCCGGAGTCTGACCAGAAGACCGCTACGTTTCCCTCTTTTACGAAGTCGTTTTTTTGGGTCGCCGGCTGGGATCCATTGTGTGTGTGTGTGTGTGTGTGTGTGTGTGTGTGTGTGTGTGTGTGTGTGTGTGTGTGTGTGTGTGTGTGTGTGTGTGTGTGTGTGTGTGTGTGTGTGTGTGGTGGGTGGAGGCTCAGGCAGGCTTGAGGGTCTGAGCGAGGGGACTAACAGTTTGCCTCTTTTGCCTTTTTGAACTCGGCAGCATGTTGTGAGAACAGGGGGGGAACAACCAAAGGTGGTAATGGCTTTATGGAAGACCCATGCTGACAGATAGACCATTATCATCCTGATTCACTGTGGAATGGAGAATAGCTCTGATCACTGTTTATTTCCAAGGTCTCTTCCCCTTTTCCCCTCGACTGCCTTTGGCTGAATGCAAGACCAACACACAACCCTAGTCATACTAGGAACCTCCATTATTTATAGAGCATACTGTAGGTAAAGGAGGAAGGAAGTCATGAAGTGTTGGTGTGGATTTGTTTGTTTAAATCATTGTTTAAATCTGTGTCAGTGTGGGTAGTGGATATTTGTCAGTGTGTGTGATAGTGGGGGGTGTACTCATATGTGAGTGTGTGTTTTAGTGGGGAGTGTACTTGTGTGTGAGTGTGTGTGTTAGTGGAGGGTATACTCGTGTGTGAGTGTGTGTGTTAGTGGGGGCTGTACTCGTGTGTGAGTGTGTGTGTTAGTGGGGGTGTACTCGTGTGTGAGTGTGTGTGTTAGTGGGGGTGTAGTCGTGTGTGAGTGTGTGTTTTACCGGGGGGTGTACTCGTGTGTGAGTGTGTTTTAGCGGGGTGTACTCGTATGTGAGTGTGTGTGTTAGTAGTGGGGGCTGTACTCGTGTGTGAGTGTGTGTGTTAGTGGGGGTGTACTCGTGTGTGAGTGTGTGTGTTAGTTGGGGGTGTAGTCGTGTGTGAGTGTGTGTTTTACCGGGGGTGTACTCGTGTGTGAGTCTGTGTTATAGAGGGGGTGTACTCGTGTGTGAGTGTGTGTGTTAGTGGGGGGTGTACTCGTATGTGAGTGTGTGTGTTAGTGGGGGGGGTGTACTAGTGTGTGAGTGTGAGTGTTAGTGGGGGTGTACTCGTGTGTGAGTGTGTGTGTTATAGAGGGGGTGTACTCGTGTGTGAGTGTGTGTGTTAGTGGGGGTGTACTCGTATGTGAGTGTGTGTGTTAGTGGGGGTGTTCTAGTGTGTGAGTGTGAGGGTTAGTGGGGGTGTACTCGTGTGTGAGTGTGTGTGTTATAGAGGGGGTGTACTCGTGTGTCAGTGTGTGTGTTACTGGGGGTGTACCTGTGTGTGAGTGTGTGTGTTACTGGGGGTGTACCTGTGTGTGAGTGTGTGTGTTACTGGGGGTGTACTCGTGTGTGAGTGTGTGTGTTATAGAGGGGGTGTACTCGTGTGTGAGTGTGTGTGTTACTGGGGGTGTACCTGTGTGTGAGTGTGTGTGTTACTGGGGGTGTACTCGTGTGTGAGTGTGTGTGTTAGTGGGGGTGTACCTGTGTGTGAGTGTGTGTGTTTACTGGGGGGTGTACTCGTGTGTGAGTGTGTGTGTTAGTGGGGGTGTACCTGTGTGTGAGTGTGTGTGTTACTAGGGGGTGTACTCGTGTGTGAGTGTGTGTGTTAGCGGGGGTGCACTTGAGTGTGAGTGTGTGTTTTAGCGGAGGTGTACTCATGTGTGAGTGTTTAACTGTTTCAGTTTATAAGTAACACTGAAGTGTCTACTTCAGTCCGTGTGCATTCCACTGTGGGTGTGTGTTTGTCTGTCTGTTTAGGTGAGCTCTACTTAGAGGGGGGTAGAGGAGGAGGGTGGATGTGTGCATGTGTGCGTGCGTGTGTGGGTGTGGGTGTGTGTGTGTGTGTGTGTGTGTGCATGCTTGAGTGTCGGGGGTTAGTGTTGTAAACTTATCATCTCGTGATGACTTTTCACACCGCTCTACGACAAGTTAAGCCCGCTCTAATTACACCACATCTGTTGTAGCAGAGAGGTATTCTGGTCATGTGGTTTAACAAATACTTTCACATTCATAGTAGTACATACTAATGAGCTAGAGGGCCCAGGGCAACTCACATCTCTCCAAAAAGATCAAACACCCAGGCAGCCTCACAACAGAGCCAGGCAGCCTCTCTCCCTCCCAGCCTCACAACAGACCCAGGCAGCCTCCCTCCCTCCCAGCCTCACAACAGACACAGGTAGTTTCCCTCCCAGCCTCACAGCAGACCCAGGAAGCCCCCCTCCCTCCCAGCCTCACAACAGACCCAGGAAGCCTCCCTCCCTCCCAGCCTCACAACAGACACAGGAAGCCTCCCTCCCTCCCAGCCTCACAACAGACCCAGGAAGCCTCCCTTCCTCCCAGCCTCACAGCAGACCCAGGAAGCCTCCCTCCCTCCCAGCCTCACAGCAGACCCAGGAAGCCTCCCTCCCTCCCAGCCTCACAACAGACCCAGGAAGCCTCCCTCCCTCCCAGCCTCACAACAGACCCAGGAAGCTTCCCTTCCTCCCAGCCTCACAGCAGACCCAGGAAGCCTCCCTCCCTCCCAGCCTCACAGCAGACCCAGACACTCAGCCAGGACTCGGCCACAACAACCTGGCTTTGGAAAATGACCACAAGAGAAAATGATACAAACGAAACGAGATAAACTATTGCAGCAGTTCATGTGGAAATTATGTTGCTGGCATGACAACAATCTGAAGGGGTTATCAAGGTAAATCACACACACATGCACACACACGCATGTGGGCACACACACGTACATACATAAACTACATACAATGGTTTATCAAGGTAAATCAAATAATCTGTCTTGTGTAATTACTGTCTACAAATAAAGGTTGCCTTACCAACCGTGACTATCAAAATATGTGTGGAAAACTACCATCAATAAGTATCTGTAGAGTTGTAACCACCACAAGGACATCAGGCTGTAGTGTAAATGTGATAAGGTTGTGCTTTAATAACCCAGTAAGCTGTGTGTAATGACTGTTGGGGAGACAGGGGATAAAAGGCTTGGCTCTAACTGCAGGAGTTAGTTAAACAGGTGTTGGTAGTTGGAAACCTCCTGGGGAGAGGGACTAGGACTGACACACACACACACACCCGCATGCACACACACAGACACAGACGCAGACACAGACACTCAGACAGACAGACACACACACACACAGACACACACACACACCTGCATGCGCACACACAGACACAGACACAGACACATACACACACACACACTCAGACAGACACACACACACACACACACACACACACACACACACACAAACACAGGGGCTGCAAGGCGGAGGCCCAGACCATTGATAACACAGTCATGTGATCCCTGGAAACCTGTGAAGGATTAGCTGTCTGAAAATGTGTATCTACTTAATGGAGGATAATAAGGTTTCCTCTGCATCACCAGAAATGACACAACTAGAATACAAAGAGTTGGAGACTGATCCCAAGTCACGTCCAGAGGCTGGTCACCAGTGGGTTTTATTAAACAAATTACCCAAAATGGCCTCAAATTGTTTTCCTGCACTATTTATCTTAGGGATTTAGTAAATTGCCGGTGCTGGCTCTTTTGAGACGACTGTTAGTGATACATGACTTCAGCATATGGTTCACTGCAATAGAGGAGCTTTAGTTTAGCTTGTGGTTTCTGACAGTCAACCTCAGCTGGGTATAAGGATCTGTTTTCCATAGCAGAGACATTCCAAAAAGTCATTATTTGATGTATCAAAAAAGAAAAACACAAGATGGGGGCACACACACACACACACACACACACAAACACACACACAAACACACACAAGCACACACAAACACACACACACTTCCTGTCTGTATCCGTCTGTATCCCCTGTCTTCAACACAGTGATTCTTCACCCTCTGCAGTCAAGTGGCACACCCCCTAAAGATACAATATATCCTTATTGGCCAGCCACTCTATTAGTGACACGAGGTCACACTATGAAAGTATGAAACTTATGAAGGCTCTCCCCACTGCTCCAATATGCAGAGAAAGAACAAAAAAAGATGTTGTGTCCTCCGTGTATGATTATATCTCCTACCTTCATCCTCCCGTTGCTGACCCAAGGGCCACTCTTTTATTGGCATCAGATGCTGCCTGCCTCACAATGTACAAAAGAGACCATTATTCAGAGCCAATATTAAAGCTGCCCTTCACATGCATGCAACATTACACACACACATATGGATGGACGCACGCAAGCAACCACTAGGAAGCACGCACACACAGACACACACATACACGTTCACATGAAATATGAACACAGAAAACGATGTGTTGTCTCCATATGTGTGTAGGGTATTCAGTACAAACGTATAAGCGCTGGTGCCTGTGCTAGATATAGGCAGCGCCGCAGCACCTCGCCCAGCCTATATCCTGTCAAGGTAAATGACAGAGGGACAGAGAAGCTCTGTGTCCACCATCTCGTCTGAAATCATTAACCTCAAGGCAGTTGAATACCTTCACTCCAATCAGTTTTCTTATACCATCACTCTCATGTTGATCACATGTGGCAAACAAGATGGGCAAATAATGCTGATACTTCCATGTGGCTCCCTGACTTGTTATCTACATGTGTGTGTGTGTGTGTGTGTGTGTGTGTGTGTGTGTGTGTGTGTGTGTGTGTGTGTGTGTGTGTGTGTGTGTGTGTGTGTGTGTGTGTGTGTGTGTGTGTGTGTGTGTGTGTGTGTGTGTGTGTGTGTGTGTGTGTGTGTGTGTGTGTGTGAGTGAGAGAGAGAGAGTCGGGGGTTAGTACAGCTATCAAATACTTTTTAAAGCTTGATTTCCCAGGGGAAATGACAGAGGTCATCTATTCGGCAGTGGGATGAAAACAACATTTGCATCTGATTGGTCACACCCACGACATTAAAGTTTTAGCCAGACAAAAACATGTCAAAGAAATTTACATGGGAGCTCTGACAACCCTACAGAGTCGGGGACACAGCCCATTGCCACATCCAATTACAGAGGCTACTTTTATTGTGTGTGGACTTCCCATTTCCCATTCGCAATAAAAACATAACAGGGAGGAGATATTTTTCTTTGTCACTCGCATTATCACCCGCTCCATCCGTTGAGTGTGTATCAAGCTGCCAATCAGAATTAGGGAGGCAGTTGGCTAGCCAGGCCTGAGATGATGATTCGCCTGACTCAGCCCCCATGCATGGATTTAAATAATAAAAGAGAGATTTCTACTCCTCTGAAGGCCCTGAGCACCGTGCCAATAAGAGAGCAGGGAAATGGGGAAATGGCTGTGTGTTGAGAAATAACTGCAAATTGAGGGTATAATGAACATGTTTAATATTTCATTTCTTCTGGATGGAAAGATCTATAGTGGGTGGCTTTTTTTTTTACTCTCCCTCACTCTCCTGCACCATTTGGTAGAATTAGACTCTTTTTGGCCCTAGAAACCATGAAAGAATTACATCCGGCGTCTGCTGATGTGAGCAAGAGAGAGAGAGAATAAGAGAGCGCGAGTGAAAGAAAGGCCAGAGTGAGAGAGAGACCAGAGACAGAGAGAGACAGTCTGACAGCATAAAGATGGTAATCATTTACAATTACACATTGCCAAATCCCTCATCTCTATCTGTTCCTCACTCTCATCTTCCCCAGATCAAGAGCTCAATTGAAATGGGGTAGAGTAGAGTCTGAAGGCTGGAGGCTGGGGCTGGTGGCTGGTGGTTGAAGCCTGGAAACCGGGGCTGGTGGCTGGAGGCTGGTGGCTGGAGCCTGTAGGCTGGTTGCTGGTGGCTGGAGGCTGGAGGCTGGTGGTTGAAGGCTGGAAACTGGGGCTGGAGACTAGTGGTTGGAGGCTGGTGGCTGGAGGCTGGAGGCTGGTGGCTGGTGGCTGGTGGCTGGTGGCTGGAGGCTGGAGGCTGGTGGTTGGTGGCTGGAGACTGGTGGCTGGAGGCTGGTGGCTGGTGGCTGGTGGCTGGTGGCTGGTGGCTGGTGGCTGGTGGCTGGTGGCTGGAGGCTGGAGACTAGTGGTTGGAGGCTGGTGGCTGGAGGCTGGAGGCTGGTGGCTGGTGGCTGGTGGCTGGAGGCTGGAGGCTGGAGGCTGGAGACTGGAGGCTGGAGGCTGGAGACTAGTGGTTGGAGGCTGGTGGCTGGAGGCTGGAGGCTGGTGGCTGGTGGCTGGAGGCTGGAGGCTGGAGGCTGGAGACTAGTGGTTGGAGGCTGGTGGCTGGTGGCTGGTGGCTGGTGGCTGGTGGCTGGTGGCTGGTGGCTGGTGGCTGGTGGCTGGTGGCTGGAGGCTGGAGGCTGGTGGTTGGTGGCTGGAGACTGGTGGCTGGAGGCTGGTGGCTGGTGGCTGGTGGCTGGTGGCTGGTGGCCGGTGGCTGGTGGCTGGTGGCTGGTGGCTGGTGGCTGGAGGCTGGTGGTTGGTGGCTGGTGGCCGGTGGCTGGTGGCTGGTGGCTGGTGGCTGGTGGCTGGTGGCTGGTGGCTGGAGGCTGGTGGTTGGTGGCTGGTGGCTGGTGGCTGGTGGCTGGTGGCTGGAGGCTGGTGGCTGGAGGCTGGTGGCTGGAGGCTGGTGGCTGGTGGCTGGTGGCCGGTGGCTGGTGGCTGGTGGCTGGTGGCTGGTGGCTGGTGGCTGGAGGCTGGTGGTTGGTGGCTGGAGGCTAGGGCTGAGTGGCCTCCCTCCCTGCTCATCTGATAGGTTGGCCGTGCTTCTTCCCTATCCACACAGTACATTATATTACATTTACCTTTGGGAACGAAGAATTTTGCAATCAGAGGAAAATGCAGCCACAAAAAAGATATTAGCATCCATTGACAATGAACACATCAGGATAGAGATAGGTCAGAAACTGTACTGTAGTTTATTAAGTAAAACATTATCATAAGACACATATAGGTTTCCTTTGTCCTATGACTAAGAAAAATCCTCCAATGTGTGGTTTGTCTGTGTGAATGTGTTTAATTGAATCTAAGTTGTGTAAAAACCTCACCATAACATTATCCTCCTATTACTGGAACCTGCAGTCTTTTGAGGCTCCAGAATGTAGATTTGGTTTTGCCTCGTCTTAAATGTTTCAAGAACAGAACCTTTTTGACGACGAATAAGAAATGGCCACAAATATGTGTCCTAAGTGATACAGTAGGTTTGGACTGTTTATCTTGCATTTGTTTAACTTTTCTTTGTTTTGGTCCGAGACATTTGAAATAGCACTAGGACCGAGCAGCGATTTCAAGGGGCTTTAGAAAGACAATACGCTTTGTTTATACGGATGCGTAATTGCATATGATAGCTCTCTGCCTCACATGAATATTCAGTTAAAATACTACAGCCTCAAGTCAAAAACACAGTCAGTCTATTGAGGACAGCACTCTGAAAACCAACCCTCATAAGACAATGGGAGCAAAGCCAATCCCTGGCCCTTTCTAAGGACAGGGCCAGAGTATCTTGTTCTATGTGATACTCAGCTTGTTTGACTTTGCACAAAGTATTAGGCCCATTTGCCAAGAACAGAGTGACATATTATTTTAGCCAGGGAGCCAATGGAAGGGCTTCTTGTTGGGGTCACATGACATGAGTTTATTAGATAAACCCCCAACCAAGCAGTGTTCATCCCAATCCCCTTTAAGGCCCATTATGCAGGACACAAACCCAGTGTCTTTGAAGATTAACACTTTAAAACCCATTGGGAAGTTGTAAATCTCCGTGCTGGGTTCTGTCAGGGTTACCAGGGAGAGAGAGCCTCTGCCACGCTGTGGGAAACAACCACCTTTATCAATAATAAATATCGCTCGGCTGCTAAACCCTCTTCAACTAGCTTTAGCATCTGTCCATAACTGCCTTAAGACCACGCTAATGAAGCCGTCAGAGCAGAGGTAACCCAAATATTAATTGCCTAACATGAATAATAATTATGGTCATGGAAATAATCCGAATAAAGTGTGCCAACAGCGTAGTATATCCAGTACATGGATTCGCAGTGATTCGTTAGGTAAGACATCGTAAAATAAATAGGGTGCACAAGGCGTTATTTTCTTAGAAACCTTCTTCAAAGGAAGCACCATCAGACTACATTATGGAGGAACAAGGTCAAGTACAGACCATTAATTCAATCTGCTCCTAACACACACTCAGTACTGAGACCAATACACTTCAGCAGTTAAACATTTATTTTCACATGTCCTGGATTTGTGTGGTGTTAGTGATGATTACTGGATTCCTCTTTTTTCTGTACTTTTAACCTGCCTGGGAGTCATGCTGTATTCATGTCAGCATTTCAAATAACCGCGAGTATTCATTTAATTTATCATAGGCAAAAACAAGAGGCAAAACAAAACAGATGAACTATACTGCAAAATCTTCAATTGTATTCAACTTGCAGAGAGAGGGGGGGGGGTCTCAGAAGAAGACTGTAGACTTTACATTACTCTTCTTTTCAAGTGCTTATGAAAGCATTTATGAGATGAGCACAGTGAAATTTATAAAACCATGCCCTTTCATTTGGAATTGATTTGGCATAATGGTTGGGTAATTAGAGTGATGAGCATGCAGACACAAAGCTGCTTGTCTGTCTAGGAACAGGAACATGTACAGTAGCTGTGTGTGTATCCAGCGGGGCCTGTGGCCTGTAGCCCCCATGGAGGGCCCTGACCAGGTTAGTCTAGTTTGTTTACATGTGTTTCTATGGTACTTCTTGTGGGTTATACTACAAATCTGGATCAAGGAGTTAGCCAGCTAACTAACCTAAATATTCGGATATAACTTCAAATGGGCATGGTCCAATTGATTTACCAAACAAAAGCACA
This sequence comes from Oncorhynchus tshawytscha, assembly GCF_018296145.1. Taxonomy (NCBI): domain Eukaryota; kingdom Metazoa; phylum Chordata; class Actinopteri; order Salmoniformes; family Salmonidae; genus Oncorhynchus; species Oncorhynchus tshawytscha. The sequence continues at coordinate 71,628,493 of NC_056440.1, read as the reverse complement.
TAACCAAGTTTAGATATTTTAATATACCAGAAAATCTGTAGTTATTTCCGTTTGATTATCAAAGTTAGCTGGCTAACTCATTGATTCTACTTTGTAGTATACCCCTCTGGTCTGTGGGCAGCTAGTGAGTCTACAGGAATGATGTATTTGTACAGAGGATTTACCCCAGTGTTTTACCATGACCGGCACTCGTGCCTCACTGGGCCGTGGCTCCAGCAGACATGCTCTAACTTGGTGCCAAGCCCAGGCCCTCAGTACTTGTTCATCTGCATTTACATAACAATGGCTAACTATGAACTTTAAAGGCCCAGTACAGCTGTTTTTATCTCTATATAAATTATTTCTGGCATCTTACTGCACCTTACTTTCAATCCAAATGGTCAAAAAGAAACAGAAATATTGATAGCTTCTTAGCAAGAACAACTTCTCAAGCAAGAAATTAGCTAGGACTGTCTGGGAGTGGTCTAAGTGGGAAAACGGAAGCTATCTGTTATTGGCAGAGAGGTTTGGAGTTCTCTTTCTTATTGGTCTATTAAATAATTTACCGCCTGGTGATATAACCAGGCTGACCAAAACTCCATCCCACCAAAACAGACAGCAATTTCAGGCGGTCTTTTCGAACAGCTCTTACACTAAAAGTGCATTATCATAGTTTTCACAATTTCTTAGTATTATTCTAATCTCACAGTGTGGAAATATATACACAACACAGGTCATTTTTGACTGCACTGGCCTTTAACACCTTCTCACAAAGCAACAGTCTTGAATGATGCAGAGGTCACTGATTCTGCCTGCCCCAAGTCTTTAGTGTCTCTCCTGATAGAAACACAATGACACTAGGAGAGCTACATGAACACGAAACACTGGTGCCACCCTGGTGTGGAGCTAAATGGAAGTGGAAAAGCAGCAGAGAGTGTTAGTTATAAAGACCAGTGGAATCTGGAATCTGAGCAAGCATCTGGCAGGTTAGGCGAGAGGAAGAGAGGAGGAAAGGGAAGAAGGAGAGTGAGAGTCAGGTGTCAGCCTGCTCATCCCCTGTTCGTGGAGATTCTGGGAGAGCTGTGCTCCTCTCCTTAATCTCATCGTCAAGAGTGAGCAGTTAGTGGGCTGGCATCAAGGCATCAGAGGTGTCTCAGTTGCGTGGAGATTGTGTGAGGTAGAGCCACCACCCCCCACCTCCACTATCCTATCCTTGTTGTGTCTCTCTGTGATCTAGCAGTCATGTATATGATTGGATTTTGGCTTAACAAAAACCTGAAATTACACACCTATTGTGCCCAGGCTAAGCCCGCTTTCACAGCGATAGGAGCAGGCTCGGCACGGCTCTCTTGGCTGCTGACATTTGGGGTCCCGCCCCTTGTCCCTTCCAGGTTGTTGAAGGGAAGGGATAATAGGATTAGAAGGGAAGGGGGCTCTGGGAAGCATCGATTGCCACATTTGGTGGGCTGGTTAGAAAGGGGTCTGACGCGGGTCGCAGTGTACAGGATCAGTCATACCCGGGTGAGGGGTGGCACCTTGGCACTGCCAGATCAGGAGGGTACAAGGGGGCACAGAGGGAAGAGAACGAGGGCCTTTATTGAGAGCCTGACACTGGACCATCTGTGACACTCCCCTCAGGCTATGCTTATGCTCATCACAGAGATTCTGATAACACTGAGTGTGACTAACATGCCATACAAATCTCCACATCCCAGGCAGAGAGAGAGAGAGAGAGGGGTGCATGAGAGAGAGAGGGGTGCATGAGGAGCCTCTCTCTCTCACACACACACACAACTCTCAGCAGTGGGCTGGAACAGGGAACAGGATCTGATGTGGGGGGGTGGGAAAAGACAGACAGCCAGGGTAATGATGGGGTGAGACTGTGTATGTCAAATATATGTAATTAAATGAGAAACTGACAGTGGATGAGCCAAACATGCACTGGAGGGGGTCAAAGGTAAAGGGGAGGAGCTCAGTGGCATAATGCTGAGTTTTAATGACACAGGCCATATCTGTTACAGAGGACTGACTGAAGTAGGTGGATTTGAGCCCCCATATATAAGCCCTGTTTAGAGGAGTATGTCTATGTGTGTGTGAGAAGGGGGAGGTTTAAATAGAGAGGGATAATGTATCATGAAACACATTCTACACTGCATGTCACCTGACATTGGCAGTTGGACAAAGTTAAGAGAGAGTACAACTCCTCTACCACTAACTGGTTGACTGAACCATGCTTTAATGTGCTCCCTCGCTCCCTCTCTTCCTCTCCTTCCTCTCCTTCTTCTCCCTCGCTCCATACCTCCCCTGTCCTCCGGCTACCATAAGAACATCAACGTGGAGCTCAGGAAATGATAGCTGACCCTGCATGACCTATCCTTCCCTCCTATTCACTCAGACTGTTAACACCTTAACAGGGCAGGCCCCGCTCTCTCACCAGACAGAACATATGAGGGAGGGAGGGAGTGTCTGCGAGCGTGCATGCATGTTTGTGTGCACGTGTGCGTGTGCATGTATGTGTGTTGTACCCGTTCAACACATACCCCCCTTGGGGAATCCCTCCTCTCTCCTTGTTCATTTAACAGCCTGGACCCCCAACCTCAGTAACGAGACAAACATACTGACCATCCTCCCCTCCTCCTCCCCTCTTCTCCTCTCAGTGATGTTTCTCCCTTCCTCCCTCCCTCCCTCCCTCCCTCCCTCCCTCCCTCCCTCCCTCCCTCCCTCCTGTTCAGTCCTACTCCTCATTATGAAGACACAATGGGAAGCGGCGGCTGCCTCAGCCAATACCACTAAATATAAATAATGCAAGGTCAATGTCCTTTCTCTCTTTTCTTCCCCTATTCCCAGAGGACAGGGGCAGGCCTGAGCCCTGACACACACACACACACACACTCCTCTTTTCCACCGCAGCGGCATCTGAGGTGCCTCTGCTGTTTCTGGAAATAAGAAGAGATGGAATAAAAACACTGAGTCTCCCTCCCTCCCCAGAGCCAGAGGGACAGCTTAGTCTTATCAGCCTCAACCTGCTTATTAGATCCTCCAGGACACGCTACGCTCCTCACTTTACAACAACCTCCTTTTTCCTCTCCCTCTGTCTCTCTATCTCAGCGAGGCCTAAAGCCTAATGCCGCATCACACTTCGGTGAGGAGGAGGGGTCTTTCACCCAGACAGGTGCAGACAGGAGGTTGAAACTGTTCCTCTATTCTGAGACCTGAATCTAATGTGATGCTACTCTCTCACCAACAGACTGTGGACTGGTCACAAACGTCTGTCCATACTAGAATTTACAGTAGAGGTAATGACAGTAATGTTTAACAAACCCTGTAGTATTAGAAATCCTTGAACAACATCCACTACAGGTGGACATGTGCGGTGCCTTCAGAAAGTATTCATACCCTTTGAATTATTCCACATGTTGTTGTGTTACAGCATGAATTTAAAATAAAATCAAATTTAAATTCTCTCAGCCATCTACACACAATACCCCATAATGACAAAGTGAAAATACGTTTTTAGAAATGTTATCACATTTATGGAAAATGGAACACAGAAATATCTCATACACATAAGTATTTACACCTCTGAGTCCATACAAGTTATGATCATATTTGGCAATGATTATAGCTGTGAGTCTTTCTGAGTAAGTCTCTAAGAGCTGTGAGTCTTTCTGAGTAAGTCTCTAAGAGCTGTGAGTCTTTCTGAGTAAGTCTCTAAGAGCTGTGAGTCTTTCTGAGTAAGTCTCTAAGAGCTGTGAGTCTTTCTGAGTAAGTCTCTAAGAGCTGTGAGTCTTTCTGAGTACGTCTCTAAGAGCTGTGAGTCTTTCTGAGTAAGTCTCTAAGAGCTGTGAGTCTTTCTGAGAGTCTCTAAGAGCTGTGAGTCTTTCTGAGTAAGTCTCTAAGAGCTGTGAGTCTTTCTGAGTAAGTCTCTAAGAGCTGTGAGTCTTTCTGAGTAAGTCTCTAAGAGCTGTGAGTCTTTCTGAGTAAGTCTCTAAGAGCTGTAAGAGCTGTGAGTCTTTCTGAGTACGTCTCTAAGAGCTGTGAGTCTTTCTGAGAGTCTCTAAGAGCTGTGAGTCTTTCTGAGTACGTCTCTAAGAGCTGTGAGTCTTTCTGAGAGTCTCTAAGAGCTGTGAGTCTTTCTGAGTAAGTCTCTAAGAGCTGTGAGTCTTTCTGAGTAAGTCTCTAAGAGCTGTGAGTCTTTCTGAGTAAGTCTCTAAGAGCTGTGAGTCTTTCTGAGTAAGTCTCTAAGAGCTGTGAGTCTTTCTGAGTACGTCTCTAAGAGCTGTGAGTCTTTCTGAGAGTCTCTAAGAGCTGTGAGTCTTTCTGAGTACGTCTCTAAGAGCTGTGAGTCTTTCTGAGTAAGTCTCTAAGAGCTGTGAGTCTTTCTGAGTAAGTCTCTAAGAGCTGTGAGTCTTTCTGAGTAAGTCTCTAAGAGCTGTGAGTCTTTCTGAGTAAGTCTCTAAGAGCTGTGAGTCTTTCTGAGTAAGTCTCTAAGAGCTGTGAGTCTTTCTGAGTACGTCTCTAAGAGCTGTGAGTCTTTCTGAGAGTCTCTAAGAGCTGTGAGTCTTTCTGAGTAATGTCTCTAAGAGCTGTGAGTCTTTCTGAGTAAGTCTCTAAGAGCTGTGAGTCTTTCTGAGGGTCTCTAAGAGCTGTGAGTCTTTCTGAGAGTCTCTAAGAGCTGTGAGTCTTTCTGAGTATGTCTCTAAGAGCTGTGAGTCTTTCTGAGTACGTCTCTAAGAGCTGTGAGTCTTTCTAAGTTCTAAGAGCTGTGAGTCTTTCTGAGAGTCTCTAAGAGCTGTGAGTCTTTCTGAGTACGTCTCTAAGAGCTGTGAGTCTTTCTGAGTACGTCTCTAAGAGCTGTGAGTCTTTCTGAGTAAGTCTCTAAGAGCTGTGAGTCTTTCTGAGTAAGTCTCTAAGAGCTGTGAGTCTTTCTGAGTACGTCTCTAAGAGCTGTGAGTCTTTCTGAGTACGTCTCTAAGAGCTGTGAGTCTTTCTGAGTAAGTCTCTAAGAGCTGTGAGTCTTTCTGAGTACGTCTCTAAGAGCTGTGAGTCTTTCTGAGAGTCTCTAAGAGCTGTGAGTCTTTCTGAGTACGTCTCTAAGAGCTGTGAGTCTTTCTGAGAGTCTCTAAGAGCTGTGAGTCTTTCTGAGTAAGTCTCTAAGAGCTGTGAGTCTTTCTGAGTAAGTCTCTAAGAGCTTTAGATCCACCTGGATTGTACAATATTTGCCCTTTTTTAAATTATTTTTTTGTCTCAAGCTCTGTCAAGTTGATTGCTGATCATGGCTAGACAGCCATTTTGATGTCTTGCCATAGATTTTCAAGCCGATTTAAGTCAAAACTGTAACTAGGTGACTCAGGAACACTAAATGTCATCTTAGTAAGCAACTTCAGTGTATATTTGGCCTTGTGCTTAAGGTTATTGTCTTGCTGAAAGGTGAATTTGTCTCCCAGCATCTGTTGGAAAGCCAGGTTTTCCTCTAGGATTTTGCATGTGCTTAGCTGTATTCTTTGCTAATAACAAGCATTCACATAACATGATGCAGCCACCACCATGCTTGAAAATAAGAAGAGCGGTACTCAGTGATGTGTTGTGTTGGATTTTCCCCAAACAGCGCTTTGTATTCAGGACATAAAGTTAATTTCTTTGCCACATTTTTGCAGTTTTACTTTAGTGCCTTATTGCAAACAGGATGCATGTTTTGGAATATTTTTATTCTGTACAGGCTTCCTTCTTTTCACTGAGGTTAGTAATTGTGGAGAAACTGCAATGTTGATCCATCCTCAGTTTTCTCCCATCATAGCCATTAATCTCTTAAACTGTTTTAATTATTGTGTGTAGGGTATTGTGTGTAGGCCAGTGACACAACATCTCAATGTAATCCATTTTAAATTCAGGCTGTAACACAACAACATGTGGAATAAGTCAAAGGGTGTAAGAACTTTCTGAAGTTATTGTACATGCACCATCAGAGAGCCAGTCATTTCCTGGTGGCCCTATCTGAGGGATAACCTGTGGGAGGGAGGAGGGAGCTAGGCAGCCAGCCTGGTGCTGCTGGGGGAGGAGATGGGAGATGGAAGGAAAAGTCAGGGCATGGTCTCCCAGCAGATCTCCTCCTCCTCCCCCTGATGCAGGTCAAAGACAGGCCCGGCCAGGAGGCTCTGCCTGGCCCTCAACCATCTGCCACAACCCCAGAAGCTGCCAGCCCCCCCCCACACACACACACAGCCTCAGAGCTTAGCTTATCCCCCCCAGCTCCATGCAGCCCAGCGCCCAGTCTTGGAGAAGAGAAAAACAGCCTGTCATTCACAGTGCATGTGTGTGCTACCATCACACATGCCAGTCATCCTGCCATTACTCATTTAATAATTAGTTGGGTGGTTATATTTGTCCTTTTTCACACAAGTAAAAGTATCTATTATACACAAGTGTGAATTGGAAATGTATTTTTGCATATCCCAACTTCCCATGAGACACCCTCAGAGAGTGGGGTCACAGCCAGGGTCTGCTATTATCAACAGCTGACCCTGGAGCAATTAGGGTTAAGTGTCTTGCTCAAGAGCACATCGAATGAAATATTGTAGTATCACTATAGCTGCAATTTCATGGCCAAGTTTGAGGACTGCTTATCTAGTTCTGTTACAGGGCCTATGCCATCCAAAGAGAGGAGGTAGGAGAAGAGAGGGGGTAGGAGGGTGGTTAGGGTAACCCTGGCCACAGGCGTCCCTCCCATCCCATCCCACTGCCTGCCCTGGCCCAGTCCCAGCCCTCCGAGCCCGGGGGGGAGTGGATACCAGAACACCATGTGGCGTCTTAAGATAGCCTCTCTGGGGCAGCAACACAGAGGTATCATATCTCTGAGATTACTACCAGGACAAGATCCCAATAAAGGACACTGATTTACACCAATGCAAAGGGTTCCTGACTATGCACACAGACTCACACACACACACACACGGGCTATCCCATTAGTTAAGATCCATCATATCCTCCTGATGAAGTCACCAGGGAACTCCCTCGGTAAGTCTCTCTGTAAATACAAACATGTATATTTAGGAGTGTAGCGATGCGAGGGGGATCCAGTTACTTAGGGGAGACGGGAGACTCAGGGTTTAAAATGAAAAGCTCTTAGTGGAGGTTTCATCAGTGGAGTGACACCCTAGCCCTCCGAGAGCCGTCAACGAGCGTCAGAGGCAAATTCCACGGATCCCTGCCACGTCCTCACCAATTCTCACTGCCGTGCCGGAGGCGTCTCTACGTCTGTCACTAAGATGCCACGGAACAGGGATGGCAATGCATTATGGGAATGGTATCAGGGTCAATTGTTGTGTCCCAAATGTCATTCTATTCCCTATATAGTGCACTACTTTTGACCAGAAAGTAGTGCACTGTATAGGGAATAGGGTGTCATTTGGGACGTAACCAGTGTCTGCCCACATACTAATGGTGCTAACAATATGTCAATACCCTTACAGTCTTTATACTGAGGTCCTCGTAGTGAGGGGTCTTGGAGTGTTGTCAAGTGGAGACCTTTTATTATAATCTGACTAATTCAATATTATTAGTACACTGGTCAGACTAATAGTCAACTGTGTTTAAAACAGGTGAGAATAAGATGAGTGAGTAAGGTCGTTTGTGAAGTGTGAATGAAGAACAGAAGAGCATTATGAATGGTGTGAGAGTGATCCCCTCTCCAGTGGGCTTTATCCCTATTGATCAGGGAACCACCGCCACACCTAGGGTGGGTACAGATAACACTTCCATTCAACAACACACACAGCATTAACCAGGTCTAAGTGTGATAAAGTCACACCATCAGATAGCGTTAAAAGGGCAGCTAATGAGGCCAATTAGGACTCATAAAGTCCTGCTCTTCTCCTCTGAGGTGCCAACAAACACCCAAAACCCCAATCCACAGACTGATCACTGATCCATCAGGAGGTGCCAACAATACAAAATGGACAACAACATGTTACCTGATGACAGAACAGGCTAGAGGAGACACTCCTTCACTAGTGGCCACTAGACTTCAGGAAGTGGAGGGTGAAAAATAGGCAAAGAGCCACTGATTCTAACCTCTAATCACTGACATTTGACCTCTAGAACTTATCTAGTGGACATTATTGTCCTGTATCCAAGAGCCACACATGGGGGGGTTAGATCTAAGGACTGGAAGCTGAGGGCCAGCAGTGAGCTCCATGGCCCCTGAATGGTCTCCAGTTCCCTGTGCTACCTCCTGGCTGTTCCTTAATGACACCTGTGGCCCTGATGAGTGGGCCCCTGAACAGCCATAAATAAGGGCCGGGACATGTGATCGCGAGATATGGTTCTCTGCCTGTCACAACTTTCACCGCAAACTGAGCACCTGATACATCCCCAGCACCCAGAGGTAGCGACCAGCATATTTCTCCCCTGCATTGGAAATCAATGAGCAGCAAATGATTTATGTAAAATATACTCTGTGTTGAATTACTGTCGGTGGAGGCCGGGGTATACAGGAACATGAACGCACAAATCATACACCAATGTAGGATGCAGGCGGATGGGGGCCGGGGAGGTGTGTGTGTGTGTGTGTGTGTGTGTATGTGTGTGTGTGTGTGTGTGTGTGTGTGTGTGTGTGTGTGTGTGTGTGTGTGTGTGTGTGTGTGTGTGTGTGTGTGTGTGTGTGTGTGTGTGTGTGTGTGTGTGTGTGTGTGTGTGTGTGTGTGTGTGTGTGTGTGTGTGTGTGTGTGTGTGTGGTGTGTGTGTGTGTGTGTGTGTGTGTGTGTGTGTGTGTGTGTGTGTGTGTGTGTGTGTGTGTGTGTGTGTGTGTGTGTGTGTGTGTGTGTGTGTGTGTGTGTGTGTGTGTGTGTGTGTGTGTGTGTGTGTGTGTGTGTGTGTGTGTGTGTGTGTGTGTGTGTGTGTGTGTGTGTGTGTGTGTGTGTGTGTGTGTGTGTGTGTGTGTGTGTGTGTGTGTGTGTGTGTGTGTGTGTGTGTGTGTGTGTGTGTGTGTGTGTGTGTGTGTGTGTGTGTGTGTGCGTGTGTGTGCGTGTGTGTGCGTGTGTGTTTGTGTTTGTGTGCATGTAACAAGTGTGCGTGTGTGTGCGTGTGCATGTGTGTGTGTGTGTGTGTGTGTGTGTGTAAGCAATGACTTTCATAAGAGCCATTCACAACTTAATTTCCTCTTCTTGGGACGATAACAGAGTAGAAAAATAACTTTTTGTTATAACTGCTTCAATGTTCTTTTGTTTTCCATTTTAATCTATTTCCAGAATCTCCAGTGCTCCCTGAGTGCCTTAAAATATGAGTTGTGTTTCCCTGTTGACCCACTTAGCTGCTATTGATATTGGTATTGATTCTATCCGTTCTTACTGTCACAACACAGGGTAACGATGAGAAAGGATGAGTTGAGCTTTATTGTCTCTGAAAATAATCAGAGAGGCAACAGTATCATAGCTAGTCATTCACTGAGAGAACAGATACAGGGCCATCTATCTGGAAAGAAGATATCAACAGAGAGAAACAATCCAAAAAGCAATGTTCCAAAGACCAGGTTTGTATTCAGTATGGCAAAACGTTTTGCAACAGATAGCAAAAGTCTCTGTCCCAGTTTCACTGGGTTTTCCACCCACTGAACATGACCCAAAGCACAACTCCCTGTGGACGCTAGGAGAATGTGGAAGAGAAGACAGGAGAGGAGCGTGTGTTGGGGGCCGATGGCAGGGTGTCTGGGGTCCTGTAGGGCTGCTTATTTACGACAGGCAGGGCGTAGGACTCCCACTCCCTCTGATCAGGGCTCCCAGGGCTGTCCCTCTGTTATCCTCCCCCCTCTGTGAAGCTTCCAGGCTTGGAACTGACAGAGCCATCCTTGACCTCCCTCCCCCAGCCAACCCTCACTGGCTCACTTATAACAACATTTGTCATGTTCCCACATTATAAATCATTCCAGACAAAGTGAGTCTGATAACTGTAGCATTTCTGGAGGATGGTGCTCCTCTCTGATCTCCCTGCCAGACAGCCCACAGGCCACATAGACCACCAGGCCTGTCCTGTCCACCCATTGACCCAGGAGGGTACCCCTGGAGGTTAGCCCTTAGCTTTAGCCCTAGTCATGGTTTTAGACTTACCATTAGCCTAGCCACTAGCATTAGCCAACAGCTACAGCATTAGGCTAGCTGATAGCATTACCCAACACCTATAGCATTTGGCTAGCCACTAGCATTAGCCAACAGCTACAGCATTAGGCTAGCTGATAGCATTACCCAACAGCTATAGCATTAGGCTAGCCACTAGCATTAGCCAACAGCTATAGCATTAGGCTAGCCACTAACAAATCTAAAACCCCTTTCTCACAGTGTAAAGGCTGCAGCTACTGAACTGAGGGGCCCTCGTGGGCCTTGGGGCCACTCATACACAGCAGCTCCACAAATATAATTTTCAATTTCCCATAGTCATTCAACACCTAAACAAAGTGGTGGAAACAAAGTGACTGGCGGTGTCATGGGAAATCTATGTGACAAGAGCAAGAATATGTTTGTTTAAACCTGCCTGGCAAATGAATGTTTATTTTACAGAGTCAAGTTCTCTAGCACGGAGCACTGTGACTCTTTTTGAAAGGATTGATTTCAGCTTTCTAGAACTAGAACTTACTGCAGATATGTCACAGAGTGAATAGCGTGTATTTTGTACTTACCTCTGACTCACTTTCTGTGTTGGTGTGGCCCCGAATCCTAGAACCTATAAAGGAAAATAACTAGGTTAACTAACTATTACAATCCTGAGACAGATACACTAATAGCTTGTTTTCATTATTTCTATTGAAACATACATAGATACATCAATGTTGCATCGACATCTAATAAAAAGTAGATAGTATATCAATGTTGACTCACTAAATCACTACAAAATGTAGGTGAACATGTGTTGTCATGACATGAAATATGACTGTGTTAATGACACTAACAGGATGTGTTGTGTGGTACAGACAGGGGTCGTTCTGCATGGGGGTCTTCCCCCAGACCCCCCCCCCACCACACACACACAGTAACTCAGGGCAGATTTATCACCTGAAGGGTTAAGGGTGGGACACAGACCAAGGACAGCTTCAGGGGGCAGCTGATCCAGGGAAGTTTGCTTTTACCTCTTTTCTTTTCTCCCTTTTGAAAACAACGAGTTCAACTTCACACAGGTTGCTCTCTGAGGACAAAGTCCATAAAGCAGCTAGAAGGACGACTGCATTCCAAATGGCACCTTTTTCCCTACGTAGTGAACTACTTTTGACTCCAGCCCAATGGGCCCTGGTCAAAAGTAGTGCACTATAAAAGGAATAGGGTGCCATTTGTGACGCATCCTAGGAGGAGGTAGGTAGCTCTATGCAGCCACATGTCTGAGGAGTAATGTGATCCTGAGGGGTTTGACTGACCGCTGTTAACTTTTATTACAGTAAATACTACCAGTCACTTCTCTCATGTCTCACAAGGCCCCGGCTGGGTTTACGTTCAGCTTGTGTTTGATTAACCCCTGTGATACACTCTAGGCCCATTTGTACACACCCAGTACACACTTAAATGAAATACAAATGTCCAACCTATAAAATGTATAAATATGTATTCCTACCTATACAGACAAGACATAAATGCAGTGCCGAATACAGGTTATGAAAACATTCAGGAACGTACAAACAATCCTCCTGTTAGGTACTTCCATGGACAAACATGTAAAGAAAACACTCATATAAGCTAATGCACAAATGCAGGAACACACAAACAAAACACTGCTCTCTACTGATCACTGTTCTGTGGTAATGGCAGCCTGTGTTGTGTTTCTGTGTGTGATGAGAGAGTGGCCTATGCAGACAGATATGCAGGCAGGCAGTGTGTGGATGAGGAGATCAGTGAGGTAGAGCTCCTGATTGATAAACTCCCTATCTGGCTATTTACAATCTGGCTGCAGAAGAGGCAGCTTTCGCCAGACAGAAAAGCAATTAATCTGCAAACGAGCTGGGGAACAGCCGGTCTGAGCATTGGAGCCTCCTACCGCCGCCGCTCTGGAGGAGAGATAAGGCTGCAGACGGCTATTTATTGTACAATTTAATTAAGTGCTTGTTAACGCTAGTTATCTTAACAGTCACAAAATTACCGTTGTAATGCATTTTGTTTGAGGAAAAATGGAGAGGGTTGGAGCACTTTATGAAAGAGCAGGGCACAGCTTGCCTTCATTTGAAATCCCAGTATAAATTCAGAGAGGAGGGAGGCGGATGCCACAATGATCTAAGCTCAGGCGCTAATGGTTATTTAATATGGCCATCAGCGGTCCCAAGTCCCCAGCATACGGCGCTCGCACAATAGCCTCCAAACCCTCTTTAACACTTATTTGAGATGACAGGAAAAATGAAACCGTTTGTGCTTTCAATGGAAAAGCAATCATTGGTACATTATACTCCGCTTGCCCTATCATGCTAATGCTCGGTAAAAATGTCACCAAATGTATTTAAAGGGCTGATGGAGTGTTGCCGTTTGATTCCTGTTGCCCGCCTGATTAATAAAAACCTTCAATTTGTATGTAAATGCAACCTGAGGCTCATATCATCCGCACACCTGCACCTGGAGAAAAATAATAAACTAAAGTTTAATGCGGCAATTATGAGAGTTTATAGGGATTGTGAAGGAGTGGAGAAGAGTAAGCGATCGGCGGGCAGAGTGGGCGAGTGGCAGAGAGAGTCATTGGCTGGCCTGGTGATGAGGGCTCACAGAGGGGAGCTGGGCGACCCGGATGAACCCGCTACAGGAGTGACCCGATGCACAAACAACAACCTCAGCTCAGCTCTGAATGACAGGAAAAACAAGATGGCTGCCAATGCAACACAACCACACAAGCAGATGCTGCACTATAATGGGCACTTGTATTGCGCCATACTAAATGCTGCTGTTCTGTTATCTTGAGCCATGTTGCAATGCAGATGATTAAATATAGATGTAAATTATATTATATAAGCATGGAATTAACATATCTTAGGGCACAGAGGTCTTTTTTTATTTTTCAAGTAGCCAGTATTGTGCATTGACTGATGAAAATGTCAAAATACATTGTGGACATTTTATTTCAAAATCCAGTCCTTTCCTGTAGGCTATTATATTTCTGTCAATGGAGATATATCTGAATCACAATACTTGGCATAAAAACATGCTTGGGCCTATTATCGCTCAGCATGTGAACAGTATTGACATACCGTCAAGTTGTCCATGGCTTCTTTGCCCCGGTAATTGATTTGTGTATTCTGTTGTTACTTTTCTTTTCTTCGTTCACATCATACATCTCCAGCCTCACACCCGTATTCTCTCCCAGAACAAAGTCAAAGTCTATTGACTAATGCAAGTGGAGTAAAAGATTGCAGTGCCAAAGATTAAAGGCGGTAGTGTTGACTGAACCACAGAGGGTTGCTGCCTGCAGCGTTCAGCTCACCCACACCTATACAGGCCTCCCTCTTCAATGTACTTCCCTGACTGGGCTCAACAGCACAATGTCTCACCTTGATCACTCTGACCTGTCTGGATCAGCACTCCTCAGGCAGGCTGTGTGTGTGTGTGTGTGTGTGTGTGTGTGTGTGTGTGTGTGTGTGTGTGTGTGTGTGTGTGTGTGTGTGTGTGTGTGTGTGTGTGTGTGTGTGTGTGTGTGTGTGTGTGTGTGTGTGTGTGTGTGTGTGTGTGTGTGTGTGTGTGTGTGTGTGTGTGTGTGTGTGTGTGTGTGTGTGTGTGTGTGTGTGTGTGTGTGTGTGTGTGTGTGCATGTGTGCGTGTGTGTGTGTGTGCGTGCGTGTCTAATAATAATAATAATTTGTTGGGTGCTTATATTTTCCTAATAATTTGGTGGAGGGAGCCCCCCAGCCTGCTGAATATTTTTGACAGACCCCCTCCTTGCTCTGTAGACAACTCTGATGTTCTACTGAGTTCTGACCAAAACAATAAAACCTGTTCACACAGTGATGCAACAATCAGGCTTGAGTAGAAAGGCCAACAAAACAACATCCACAGGCCACACATTGGTAAACCATCTGACACAAAGAAAGACTGGCATTAAAAATGAAGCAATGAATGAATAACTAAACGTTGGCCCAAACACAACAGGCAGGGACCTGTTTGAGCACCCCAGTATGCTTGATGGCATCCAATGGCCCAAACACAACAGGCAGGGACCTACAGTCCTTGAGAAGGAATCTGAATATGGTGATTTTTCTATGAAAAGTCTGAAAACGTTTTATTCTGTGACTGACTAGACTGAAGTGATGCGTTGAGACGATGATAATAGTTATCTGCTGTGATTATCTGCTGAGCTGTATAATGTAGATACAGCCATGTGGACCAACTCTGGTAGAGCCTGCATCCCAAATGGAACCCTATTCCCTATGGGCCCTGGTCAAAAGTAGTGTACTATATAGGGAATAGGGTGTAATTTGGGATGCACACAGAGGAAGAAGAAGGTCTCTGACTGCCTGTCTGCCTTCTCTCAAGTCTGTGCAGTGTAAATCCCAACCAGGCTAATGGCTTTAGACAGACGCCATTCACCCAGCCTAATCTCCAAGTCTTTCTGAAAATAACTTATTTTTGTGTCTGTTTGTAGATTGGATTTTACAGATCACAACGGTTCTTCCATGTGTGCGTGTTCTTCTCTAATGTGTTCTGTGTGCGTATGTGATCTCTAATAATTTGTGTGAGGTGCTGTATACGCTTTACCCAAGCGCTACCTTTAAATGTGATGGCGTATTAATATTAATATTTATGGACTGTTGAGGAAAGAGTGAGCCCGCCACCAAGCCATCACTGCCGACGTCTGAGAGAGAAGAGACGCTGTACAAACTTCCATTAATTCCTATGGAGGGGAAAGTCCAAATTAATTCCTATTCACATTTTAATGCATTTATGCTAATGCTAGGTGAGAGGGAATGGAGAGGGAACGGGGGCTAAGCCCACAGAAGTCTAAAAAAAGGGGTTAGAGTTCTGCACCTGAGAGAGTTCTGCCAATGGGAAACAGGCTCAGAAGGGAGCCCCACAGCCCTACAGACAACACTATTTACATACAGGGCTGCTTCCAACTGCCCCCTCCTTGCTCTGTAGACAACTCTGATGTTCTACTGAGTTCTGACCAAAACAATAAAACCTGTTCACACAGTGATGCAACAATCAGGCTTGAGTAGAAAGGCCAACAAAACTAAACATCCACAGGCCACACATATAGTTAAACCATCTGACACAAAGAAAGACTGGCATTAAAAATGAAGCAATGAATGAATAACTAAACGTTTTGTTGTCATCTGAGCACCCCAGTATGCTTGATGGCATCCAATGGCCCAAACACAACAGGCAGGGACCTACAGTCCTTGAGAAGGAATCTGAATATGGTGATTTTTCTATGAAAAGTCTGAAAACGTTTTATTCTGTGACTGACTAGACTGAAGTGATGCGTTGAGACGATGATAATAGTTATCTGCTGTGATTATCTGCTGAGCTGTATAATTAGATACAGCCATGTGGACCAACTCTGGTAGAGCCTGCATCCCAAAATGGAACCCTATTCCCTATGGGCCCTGGTCAGTAGTGTACTATATAGGGAATAGGGTGTCATTTGGGATGCACAAAGAGGAAGAAGAAGGTCTCTGCCTGCCTGTCTGCCTTCTCTCAAGTCTGTGCAGTGTAAATCCCAACCAGGCTAATGGCTTTAGACAGACGCCATTCACCCAGCCTAATCTCCAAGTCTTTCTGAAAATAACTTATTTTTGCACATCTGTTTGTAGATTGGATTTTACAGATCACAACGGCACTCCATCAAGTGTTCTTCTCATTCACTCTGAGAAGCGTATCGTGATCTCTAATAATATTCTGTATACGCTTTACCCAAGCGCTACCTTTAAATGTGATGGCGTATTAATATTAATATTTATGGACTGTTGAGGAAAGAGTGAGCCCGCCACCAAGCCATCACTGCCGACGTCTGAGAGAGAAGAGACGCTGTACAAACTTCCATTAATTCCTATGGAGGGGAAAGTCCAAATTAATTCCTATTCACATTTTAATGCATTTATGCTAATGCTAGGTGAGAGGGAATGGAGAGGGAACGGGGGCTAAGCCCACAGAAGGAAAAAGGGGGTTAGAGTTCTGCACCTGAGAGAGTTCTGCCACGTGGGAAACAGGCTCAGAACCCGGCCCCACACTGCCCTTACAGACAACACTATTTACATACAGGGCTGCTTCCAACTGCCAAGTACTGCCACCATGCAGTCAAATAAACATTACTATGCAGAATGAATTATGAATTAAGTGATATTGACATCCATGTGTAAGAATATGAAGCAATTTGTAAGCTATTTGTAAACACCTTTCCATACATGACCCACAAAGGACTAAACAATTATAAATCCCTTATAGAATTATAGTTCAACCATGGAGCTGCACAGCTATTGAAATATAGTGCATACTATTACTTCAATACTTGTATTACCTCAATTACCTCAACTACCTCAACTACCTCGTACCCCTGCACATTGACTCAGTACTCAATTACCTCAACTACCTTGATTACCCCTAAACACATTGACTCAGTACTCAATTAAAACCTCAACTACCATTACCCCTGCACATTGACTGACTCATTACCTCAACTACCTCGTACTCCTGCACATTATCAGTACTCATATTGCCTCAACTACCTCATACCCCTGCACATTTTTCAGTACTGTTACCTCTATTTCGCACCCCTGCACATTGACTATTTAGCAAAGTCTTGTACCCCTGCTCTTACTGCACATTTTCAGTACTCATTTACCTCAACTACAGTACCCTCTGCACATTGACTCAGTACTCTTACCTCAACTACCTGCACCCCTGCACATTCACTCAGTACTCATTTACCTCAACTACCTCGTACCCCTGCACATTGACTCAGTACTCATTTACCTCATGTGACCCTGCACATTGACTCAGTATTTATTTCAATACCAGACCTGCACATTGACTCAGTACTCATTTACCTCAACTTTACCCCATCAGTAACATTTTCAAGGTGATACCCCTGCACATTGACAAGACAGCATGTACATCAACTATTCCCTACATTGACAACCTATATAGCCTTGTCATTGTTTTTATTGTGTTACCCTTTCCTTTTTATTTAGCAAAACTTTGTCTTACTTTTTTAACCATTGCATCCACTCTGATTATCATCTGATGAGAAATCCCATTCACACACCTCTGGTCTAGTTACTGCTCCCCTCCACCTAGCCTGGCTGCACCAGAGACTCAAGTCCATCCATTCTGCTTTGTCCAGCTTGCTTAACCAGCCACCATAGAGCTGAGGCAAACACAAATAGATTGCCTTGGTAGTGAGCCTCGCTTCACCAACCTACTCCAACCATGCTGCTTTACAGAAGTAATCATTACATATTTACTTGGAGGACAAACGCCTGGTCTATCCTGATGGCCTGGGATGCGTCCCAAATGGCACCCTATTCCCTATATAGTGCACTACTTTCGAAAGGGCTTTAGTCAAAAGTGGTTCATTATATAGGGAATAGGATACCATTTGGGACGCATCCCTAGTTTCCTATTCGTTAATGTCTCTGTGTTGACACCTAGGGGGTAATTGTCATTAATTGCGCTCATTTGGGCGGCAGGTCAGGCCAATCGAAGCGCAGGTGTTTGAGACAACCAGTGATTATCTCTAAACAGAGATTGGATAAAAACAAGAGTGATCTCCCCATCATAGAACCACACCACCACCACCACCACACATGACTGCTGTCCATTGTTTCTGCTTCTAACACACATTAGAAGATCATTTTGCCTCTCGACAAAGAGAAATATCACAGTGAAATAGAGATGTATGAGCACCTCTACATTTCTGCACATTACCTGTCCCCAGGAGTATGTTTGGAAGTCTGGGTGTACTGAAATGAATGAGACCTTTTTCCCACAGACTAAGTGAGTTTAATTGAAGAATGAGGACCCAAAGAGGATGCACCTCTTCATCTCACCTCCGTCCATCTGCTAGTACTGAATCATTATCTGATTATTATCTTGTGATTATATCATTCAATGACTATAGATAGACAGTATTTATTAGCAGTTATCTCCCCACCATGATGTCTCCCCAGAAGAAAGTGTTCCCCAAGTATATCAAGACAGCATGCCCTGTCCATATTCCCAACTAATTAGAATGCAATAATCTCCCCACATAACCTCTCCCCATATTCTCCCCAGCAGTACATCTATTTTCCCCAGAGTACCTCTCCCCAACAGTACCTCTCCCCAGCAGTACCTCTCCCCAGCAGTACCTCTCCCCAGCCTCTCCCCAGCAGTATCTCTCCCCAGCAGTATCTCTCCCCAGCAGTACCTCTCCCCAGCAGTACATCTCCCCACCATTACCTCTCCCCAGCAGTATCTCTCCCCACCATTACTCTCTCCCCACCATTACCTCTCCCCACCATTACCTCTCCCCAGCAGTATATCTCCCCAGCAGTACCTCTCCCCAGCAGTATCTCTCCCCAGCAGTACCTCTCCCCACCATTACCTCTCCCCAGCAGTATCCCCCACCAGCAGTACCTCTCCCCACCATTACCTCTCCCCAGCAGTATCTCTCCCCAGCAGTACCTCTCCCCAGCAGTACCTCTCCCCAGCAGTATATCTCCCCAGCAGTACCTCTCCCCAGCAGTATCTCTCCCCAGCAGTACCTCTCCCCAGCAGTACCTCTCCCCAGCAGTACCTCTCCCCAGCAGTATATCTCCCCAGCAGTCCCCAGCAGTATCTCTCCCCAGCAGTATATCTCCCCAGCAGTATATCTCCCCAGCAGTATCTCTCCCCAGCAGTATCTCTGCCCAGCAGTATTTCTCCCCAGCGGTACCTCTCTCCAGCAGTACCTCTCCTCACCATTACCTCTCCCCAGCAGTATCTCTTCTCAACAGAACCTCTCCCCAGTAATATCTCTCCCCAACAGAACCTCTCCCCACCATTCCCTCTCCCCAGCAGTATCTCTCCCCAAAAGTACCTCAGTAGTAAGTTAAATGACGGTATCTGTACTCTACAGGAAGATCAATGTGCACTCCCCCCCTGCTGCTGCTGCTCTGCACTAACCCTGAGACTGACATGCCTGTGACACTGACTCACAGAAAGGTAACAAAAAGCCCTTTTATAACCCAAAGCTGTGTGTATACGCCACATAGGCGGAGTGCAGACACACGGCACAAACATCCTCAATCTGCCCTAATGCCACAGCAGCATGCATAGTCTCTACTTCAAATATAACAACTCAGCTACATCGCCTCAAAAAGGCTGTTTACCGTCTACTTGCTAATTGGCTCAGTCACATGTGCCATCCACAAGCGCAAACAGAAAGGGACACGTGTGTGTGTGTGTGTGTGTGTGTGTGTGTGTATGTGTGTGTGTGTGTGTGTGTGTGTGTGTGTGTGTGTGTGTGTGTGTGTGTGTGTGTGTGTGTGTGTGTGTGTGTGTGTGTGTGTGTGTGTGTGTGTGTGTGAAAAACACACAGCAGCAGCTGTACCATTAGCTGGATGTTTGAACAACCAGATATCACAGTCTCACGTCATTTCTTGGATAAATGTTTATTTGTGACGAGTAAACTGACATCATCTTCCAACGTTCTGTATTTCCCCACACCACGTACCTCCACATGGAGATACACAGTGATTTTAGCCCAGGAAGAGTGGGAGTCACAAAACCCTGATGGTGGCCTAACAGTCAAATCTACCATCATGCACCATGGCAGCCCAAGCATCAATCATGTTCAACAATTGGAACTAGTTATTGCAAGTATTTTAACGGACGAGTCCCTGTATAATTAATGAAAACACAGTCTTGGTAAAAAGGAAAAAACTATGTTCACCTTTGTCTCATGTACTGTATCTGTATTCTACCTGCTGGAATGTACTGTCCTCTCAGTCTACCTGAACAGAGACACTATATGGGAGTGGCAGGACTGCCAGTAGAAAGCTATGTGTACTGTCCTCTCAGTCTACCTGAACAGAGACACTATATGGGAGTGGCAGGACTGCCAGTAGAAAGCTATGTGTACTGTCCTCTCAGTCTACCTGAACAGAGACACTATATGGGAGTGGCAGGACTGCCAGTAGAAAGCTATGTGTACTGTCCTCTTAGTCTACCTGAACAGAGACACTATATGGGAGTGGCAGGACTGCCAGTAGAAAGCTATGTGTACTGTCCACTCAGTCTACCTGAACAGAGACACTATAGTGGAGTGGCAGCAGTGCAAGTAGAAAGCTATGTGTACTGTCCTCTCAGTCTACCTGAACAGAGACACTATATGGGAGTGGCAGGACTGCCAGTAGAAAGCTATGTGCACTGTCCACTCAGTCTACCTGAACAGAGACACTATAGGGGAGTGGCAGGACTGCCAGTAGAAAGCTATGTGTACTGTCCTCTCAGTCTACCTGAACAGAGACACTATATGGGAGTGGCAGGACTGCCAGTAGAAAGCTATGTGTACTGTCCTCTCAGCCTACCTGAACAGAGACACTATAGTGGAGTGGCAGCAGTGCAAGTAGAAAGCTATGTGTACTGTCCACTCAGTCTACCTGAACAGAGACACTATATGGGAGTGGCAGGACTGCCAGTAGAAAGCTATGTGTACTGTCCTCTCAGTCTACCTGAACAGAGACACTATATGGGAGTGGCAGGACTGCCAGTAGAAAGCTATGTGTACTGTCCACTCAGTCTACCTGAACAGAGACACTATATGGGAGTGGCAGGACTGCCAGTAGAAAGCTATGTGTACTGTCCTCTCAGTCTACCTGAACAGAGACACTATATGGGAGTGGCAGGACTGCCAGTAGAAAGCTATGTGTACTGTCCACTCAGTCTACCTGAACAGAGACACTATATGGGAGTGGCAGGACTGCCAGTAGAAAGCTATGTGCACTGTCCACTCAGTCTACCTGAACAGAGACACTATATGGGAGTGGCAGGACTGCCAGTAGAAAGCTATGTGTACTGTCCTCTCAGTCTACCTGAACAGAGACACTATATGGGAGTGGCAGCAGTGCAAGTAGAAAGCTAGCCAAAGCCTGGGAGAAAACAGATGGCATGCGGAAATCAGTAACCTCGCTCACAACTTCGCCCATTTTGTGAACAAATGAATCTGCTTTGGAAGTGTGTGTATGCGCGATCTGCTGACCTGCTCTTCCCATGTGAATATCCTCCCTCCGCCTCCCTCCCTGTGCCGTGTGTGTGTGTTTTATGGCAGTTGATGCAGGCGCTCCTGTGTGCTTTGATGTTTAATTCAGGGGCCCCGGCCCCTCAGAGGCAGAGGAAAAAGGGAGGAGAGGAGAGCGTGGGTGTGTGGGGACAGGAACTCACCAGGCAATGCACAGGAGCGCTGGAACTCAGGCTTTTACCCTGACAAACATGGCAGTCTTACACACAGGCACACACACCACACACAGTCTCCGACCCTGTTACTAGGGCACATAATGTGATGGCAGGGCCAGGGGCGGGGCCAGAGCCAGGGGAGGGGGCAGGGGCGGGGCCAGAGCCAGTGGAGGTGGACATTGAGGAGGAAGGTGATATATAATACATTATGGAACCACTAACAGTCTGGTGAGCATGAACGACTTGGACCTGGTCCTCATCCTCCCGTCTTCCCTCTCCCTCATCTCCCTCCTCTCCCCCATCCCCAGACATCTCCTCAGGCAGCTGGTGAAGGTGTTAAGCTGTTAGCCACAATCAAAGACTATTACTGTCTGCATACCATCAAACTGCTACACTACGCTGTCATAACCTTCACAATCCCTTTTCCTTCTTCTCTCTCTCTCTCTCTCTCTCTCTCTCTCTCTCTCTCTCTCTCTCTCTCTCTGTCTCTCTGTCTCTCTCTGTCTCTCTCTGTCTCTCTCTGTCTCTCTCTGTCTCTCTGTCTCTCTCCCTCTATCTGTCTCTCTCCCTCTATCTGTCTCTCTCCCTGTCTCTCTCCCTCTATCTGTCTCTCCCTCTATCTGTCTCTCTCCCTGTCTCTCTCCCTCTATCTGTCTCTCTCCCTGTCTCTCTCCCACTATCTGTCTCTCTCCCTCTATCTGTCTCTCCCTGTCTCTCTCCCTCTATCTGTCTCTCTCCCTCTATCTGTCTCTCTCCCTGTCTCTCTCCCTCTATCTGTCTCTCTCCCTGTCTCTCTCCCTCTATCTGTCTCTCTCCCTCTATCTGTCTCTCTCCCTGTCTCTCTCCCTCTATCTGTCTCTCTCTCCCTGTCTCTCTCCCTCTATCTCCCTCTCTCCCTCTATCTGTCTCTCTCCCTCTCTCTGTCTCTCTCCCACTCTCTCTCTCTCTCTCTCTGTCTCTCCCTCTATCTGTCTCTCTCCCTGTCTCTCTCCCTCTATCTGTCTCTCCCTCTGTCTCTCTCCCTGTCTCTCTCCCTCTATCTGTCTCTCTCCCTCTCTCATCACACCAAGTGCACTCTGAGATTTATTCTAGCGGGGAACAGCTCCAGCAAGGGGCTGGTGTTAGCAATTTATGGTTTAATAAGACTTACATAAGTCTTGCAGGTGTGCTTTACGTCCCCCACCCCAACCCATTTGGAGGATTTATGGGAGGCCTTTGGATTGCTGGCTGATTTAGAAGGCCTTTCTCCTGTCCCATCTCCTTGGTCTCTACACTGTCCCGGGTCCCAGCCACAGACAGCCATCAGCCCTCAGTGTGTGTGTGTGTGTGTGTGTGTGTGTGTGTGTGTGTGTGTGTGTGTGTGTGTGTGTGTGTGTGTGTGTGTGTGTGTGTGTGTGTGTGTGTGTGTGTGTGTGTGTGTGTGTGTGTGTGTGTGTGCGCTACACACCCTACGCTACACTCATCAGCCAGGGTTTGACTGGGGTCACGACTAACACTGCCAAGAAGGAAAAAGAGAAGGAGAAAATCACAACAGGAAAGCTATGTCTGACTCTGCATACAACTCTCTTCTCTATACTGTATGTATGTACACTCCTGCAATGCATTGTGGGAGCTGGTCCTGTTATAATGTAAGCACTGAGGCACAAATCAGAATGACATATGAGGTAGAGTGGGCACGGAAGTCCACCGAAATAAATATGCCAATGATGACTAAATCAGAACTGGTAGGGAAAGCTGTCTGAATGTCTGATGTGTTGTTCAAATCTGATACATTGATAAATCTCATACAACTGCATTGATAGGCGGGAGTGAATAGACAGCCTTTTGGCTGGCCTTTTGAACCTCTACCATTTACGATACACACAGAAACACACACATGCATTCACACTCTCACACACCCTTACACACAATTGCCTTTCAAGATGACGATGAAAAAGGGCCCTGTATGGAAATACTATGTGTAGCCAAATATGTATTCATGTGCCAAATCAGGCCTCAGCTGTTTGTCTTTAATATGGCAACTAAGAACACAGTCTAATCATCCCCAACAGCCTCTACAATACCCCACTGCTGCATGCTTCTGACTCTGACATGCATGTAAAGCACAGTGGCGTCTGAAAGCAAGGCTGGCTGATGAAAAATGGTGCAATCTCCATCCCCACTGGTGACTGGTAATTGCTCATCTGGGTAGGTACTAATTGACAATGATCTTTGACCTCTGTTTTTGTTATTTATCCAACCTCACATGGTGGTCCAAAGACTGCAATAAAATACAGAGGTTTTGGCGAGTGCATGTGGAAATTTAAATTAGATTAGAGGTAAACCTGAAAATATTTTGAATTTCATACATTTCATGCATTTAATACCATTTTCCATTTTCAATATGTATAGCGCTAGTTATGCATATAGCTAACAACAATGAAAATAGTGGAAGTGTGTTACCTAGATTATTTCCTGGCATAGTAAATATAGAAGGAATAATCAGACTGAAGTTTGCCTTCAAAAAGCTCCTCACATCACAAGATAATGACATTTCCTGCATCTCTAGACAGCGATAACGTAACCACATATGAAGTCATCAATAATACAACAAGTCATTTAAGTCCAACCAGCCAGAGTACACAGAGGCAATCCCTGAGATCTGGGATGTATTGTCAGGAACTAGGGGATGGCAGGGGGATGTGATGCTGAACTTCAGGGTCGTCAAACGCACGCGTGTACGCACACAAAACAGTGGAGGACAGGCCCACTCTGCCCAGTGAGTTAACGTGGAGCTAGGGGCCTGGCGTTTGGGCACACACACGGCCACCGGGCACTCTCCTCCATCCTCCACTCCATCAGTCTGTCTGTCCGGCTCTGCCTTCCTGCCTGCCTTCCGACCGCCACCACTCCAAAGCCACCAGGGACCCGCCATTCTCATGCAACAATGCAAAAAAAACTCATTACCATCCTCTAAATATGCATGAATAAAAGCCTGAATAACCATGGCCAGTTGTCACCTGAAGACTGGCCTTTTACTGTCCAATAAGCAAACATATCCATCTCCTGGACTGATAGGCCTCATAAAGGAGGTCCTCTTCCCTGCTACCACCTTTTTCCCTGGAGCGTCGCAAAGAAAGGGAATTTTGAAATGCTAAATAAGGAACCCTGGAACAGGCGACGGAGGGTATGGGGGGGTTGGAATCAGTCATGTTGAGTGACATTTTTCAAATCCGTGCATCTTATCCGGGGTGAGATATTCTTATCCGACTGTCATAGGATGTGACACGACATACCCAAAGCCGCTGGATGAGAGGGTGATTGCACAGTGCTTAACAGACAACACATGCCACTGCACACCGTTAGCGCACTGTTTGATTTCAACAGGAACGGGTGGAGGGAAGGCGTACTTACATGATCATACTGGCTTAGTCAATACGTGCTGCTGTTGCTCTAACCTGTAGGAAAACTGCCATTTTGTTTCAACTGAATAGACTGACACAAATCAGAGACAACATTTTTAAAGGCACACATAGTCCTTAATTGAAACAATAACAAAGCAGTGACCCCGCCTCTGTTTTGGTTAAAAAGCTGAGGGATGGGCCTGGAGAAATGTAACCACTCTCAAATTCATAAACAGAGCTATAGATGCAAGGACTGACCATCATATCAAAATGATAGGTTTAATCAATGGGTATATATCATTCATCTATCAGTCCAAAAATGTAGCAACGAAGGATTCTAGCTTTAAATTACACACAGCACATTTACCAACATAATTTATTGCTGGAGGAATTAATATACTCTATGTTAGTGTTCAATAGATGCTACAGGCCAACAAGCTCAACCCCTGTAGCCTCTGACAACAAGCACTAGCAGGACAAAAGATAGTCATGTAGTGGATTTGACTATAATAGAGGATGGACCCTGTTTTAAACCATCCAACTCAACCATCATGTCAGACATAAACCAGAGTGAAAAGTTGCTGGTGGGGTTTTCACAAGAACAAAATAAAGAGAAAAAATCTAAAATAGAAAAACGATTTTGTCTCATAATGAAGTTTAGTCCCATCAGTGACTTTTACTGCAGTATTATTCAGTAATCAGGAATTCACTTAAGCAGAATTGACTGGATAACAAGAAAAGGAATTTCCCCATATGAAAAGCATCGGGCAGCCCTATCATTTAAACTCTTGTCAAAAGCTTTGATGTGCCCAGCTCTCAATGTGGCAGTGTGCAAAAACATCTCAGCTCAATTTAAGTCTCATCCAAAGAGCTTACAACTGTAATTAAATCATTAAATTCTTGTCTACGCTTCACAGAGCGTAGAGAAATTAACTTCCCACCAACCTCATTTTCTATTTGAACATGAAATAATGATTTTCTGCCAGTCTAATTACAAAGCCAACATCTGATCAAGCCAGCATCCAGAGGGGATTATCACATGGACCAGTATTAGACCTCATTACCAGCCTGAGTGCAGAATTATTACATCTTGTAATTGGATGGTGAGATTTATATACAGATCGGGCCGGTTTCTGTAAGATTGTAATTACAAGCTTCGTTGGTTAGCTACTTATCAGAACTTTGCAGGAAAACAAAACAAATGGCTGAACGAAATGAGCATGTCATTAACCTGCAACCCCAGTGTGGGGGAAAAGCGGTGTAACGCTCGTGTCTGCATTAAGGGAAATGGGTTCATCCATTTCAGCGCCCCGCCCGTGATGGCTGAGCAAAACAGTCTGTTTCATTTATTTAACCTAGGTAATCTGTGTGTGCACGGGGAGAAAACACACACATATGCACACTGAGCGTGCACACACACAAACACATACACACACAGAGAGAGGGAGAGAGAAAGAGAGAGAGAGAGAGCGAGAGAGAGAGAGAGAGAGAGAGAGAGAGAGAGAGAGAGAGAGAGAGAGAGAGAAAGACAGAAAATGGGGTCTAAATGAGCTGTCTCTTCTGCCAGGATGGGCTCAATGTTTCTATTACTTAAGACTAACAGGCTGTGAAGCCATCCATTCTGGCTGCTGTGTGAGAGGGGGCTCTTTCAGCAAGCTGGCTAGGAACTGGGAGGGAGAGAAGCCGGGGGCCATCGATCCCAGGGACCAGCCGTTTGCCTGCTAAAAGGGCAGGGCTTTGTGTGTCGGTCGCTAAAACAAAATAGAGGGTTAGAAAAAAACACAAATGAGGAAGAGGGTGAAGAGAAGGAGGTGACCAAGCTCTAAGTAACCTCTAATATAAACAGGCAAGTAATCAATGGAGAGGGGCCGATGGGGTGAGGAGGACCGAAGGAGAACAGAAAGAGAAGAAAAAAGGAGGTAAAGGAGAGAAAATAAAAATTGTTCAATTACTGAGCAAACACGTATTTTTTCTCTCTCTCTCTCTCTTCGAACAAGTGATTTTTCAGTGCAAATCAATGTTGGCAGGTCAGGCTGGCTCCTACTAATCTTGGCATTACAACTCCAATCAGAGCCTTCTCAGGTAATGGAGTTGTTATTGAACTTCATCGTCTGGGATTAGATTCTCGCTGGAGATCAATGCTGCTCCAAGATGAGACTGATAAACCCTTGATAGCAATCTGAATCCCTGAAGCCACAGAGTGAAGCATGCTGGGGCTCTGATATAGAGTAGGAGAAGCGGGGGGGTCTGGACACACACCTCTAGCCACCACCCCACCTATTTTTCTCTCTCTTCAAGGAATAGGAACACAGCAGTTTCAGGCACCTTTTTGGATGTTTTTTGGCCTACACTGTATCTTTGGTTTAGCCATTTATAAAACAAAATGGTGGGTTAGAAAAAAACACAAATGAGGAAGAGGGTGAAGAGAAGGAGGTGACCAAGCTCTAAGTAACCTCTAATATAAACAGGCAAGTAATCAATGGAGAGGGGCCGATGGGGTGAGGAGGACCGAAGGAGAACAGAAAGAGAAGAAAAAGGAGGTAAAGGAGAGAAAATAAAAATTGTTCTGTGGAATTTCAAGGCCTGCCTTTTTTGCTTGACATCATGGGAAAATCAAAAGAAATCAGCCAAAATAATGGTTCAAATCCTTGGGAGCAATTACCAAAGAAACCACGTTCATTTTCTCTATTTCTCTCTCTCTTCGAACAAGTGATTTTTCAGTGCAAATCAATGTTGGCAGGTCAGGCTGGCAAAAGTATCTACTAATCTTGGCATTACAACTCTCCAATCAGAGCCTTCTCAGGTAATGGAGTTGTTATTGAAATGTCATCGTCTGGGATTAGATTCTCGCTGGAGATCAATGCTGCTCCAAGATGAGAGAACACCAATCCAACCGTGATGAGATCTGATAAACCCTTGATAGCAATCTGCAAAATCCCTTAAGACAACAAAGTGAAGCATGCTGGGGCTCTGACCTCAATATAGAAAATTTGTAGGAGAAGCGGGGGGGTCTGGACACACACCTCTAGCCACCACCCCACCTATTTTTCTCTCTCTTCAAGGAATAGGAACACAGCAGTTTCAGGCACCTTTTTGGATGTTTTTTGGCCTACACTGTATCTTTGGTTTAGCCATTTATTGAAGTCCAGTGGTGCAATGCTTGCATTGATAATACTAATACGAATATTTCAAATAAATTATATCTTTTTTGAAACATTATGAAACATTGTTAACCATTAAAATGTATAAGTTGACAATCAAAACCACCTCTTCTAAATATATCCTGGTATTGCAGTTAGAGACACAGTGACCCAGTTGGTGTAGTAATATTGTATTACGGAAATGTAGACTGAGTGAAAATACTGAACGCTTGCTGAAAGTGAATATGGTGACATGGGTATGGTAACTAATGACTATGCTTTTATCTCAAAGAGGAGACTTTTAATCCACACTCTTTTTCTACAAACCCATAATACGATTATAGATATCATTGTCTTTCTTTCTTTTAATGTTTTCAAGAAATAAACCCGGCTATAGCAACTAGCGGTCCAACTTGACCACATACATTACATTGCACATTCACTATACCATATATGTACATACATAGTGTATTCTTTATAGCAAAAACAATACATCGTTGCTCTAAAAATAGTTCTATGGTTTAAAGCCAACTCAGCTTACACAAGCATAGCTAGGAACATGTGTGTAGTCCACATGATGCAAAGTTGATTTTCTTGTTTCTTCTCAAGTAGTTCTTAACTACTTATATTTCAGAGGGCTCAGCCACCATTTAGCCTTATCCCAGTTGGGTCTACTAAATGGCCCCAATCGATGGCAGGTCAATAGCGTAGGCAAATCAATCACAGGGTTTTCTTCTCCAAATATTTAATTAAACATGGTGGCAAATAACTTGAGGATTTATTGTCTGATGCTAAGAGCATAAGTGATTTCCCTCTTCTGCTGTCCCACACGGGGCCTGACTGCTCTGCCGGTCAGACGGGCTTAAAGGGACCTGGGGAATAGCATGCAGACACTTTTCCCATATATAATCATGTATATATATATATATACACACTCTCCTGCCTGTGTTCCTAATCCTGTGTACTGGGCTGACTGGCAGGGAGAGTCATTTCATTAGGGGTCTGTGGGAAGGGAAGTCAGGGTTGACTTGACAGGCTGGACGGCCTCTCTAATATATACTCTGATGGCTACCGTTTAACGTTTCAATCCCCTCAAATTATCCCGATGAGCCATGTGCATATTGTTTCATTTAAAGGCTGCTAATGTACCCAGGCAGGTTTGTGATGACGTATACTAGTGAACTCTGAACTGGTGATGACCATGCTTTTTCTGTAGTTTTTTTGTTTGCTATTTTGATCATAATTTACGTCAACGACACTATCAAATCTGTCATTGAAAGAGCAAGTTACTCCTCTTTTTCTGCCTTATGAATTCTCAACCCCATAAGTATTGATTGGCTATACAATCTAGCACCACCAGAGGCGATGGATTAATTCCCTGGTAGGCTGGGGACAGCTAGGGGAGCGAGTGTCTGCTCATTGGGAGAATCTGACAGATACACAAAGATTAGCAGCCGTTCACACGGGGCCGTGAAGTGGTCTGGGGGCCCTCAGAGGCAGATAAGAGAGGGGCGGGGACGGTGATGATGAGGCTGTATTGTTCTGTAAAAGGGGCATTTCTCCCTCCATATTCAGTGCAGCAGTTATGGAGCATGTATTAAGGAGCTGGGAGAGTGTAATCATTATTGGTTGTGACTGCGCTGACCTGACAGCTGGGCCCAGTCTTGCTCCAGTGCTTGTTGTACAACAACAGACATGCAGTTTGCACACAGACACACAGACACACACACACACACACACACACACACACACACACACACACACATGTAGAGTACACGTATATGCACAAGCACACACACGCAGACACACACACACATATACATATCATATAAACACAGGGAGGGGGTGTTAACATTTGCTCTATTTCAAAGTCAACTGCAAAATCTAAATCTAAAAACAATTACTGTTAGCTGCAAACAAAAGTGATGTGTCTGAGCCAAAACCAGCATGCTGTGCTGCAACTAGCTCTCACAGTCTCACCTCAGAATTAGACGTTCGTCCATGCATCAAATTTCGAAGTTGTTACAAATGTCAAATTTCAAAGGGTTTAAAGTTAAATTAACCTCTTAACCCCTCATTTTTAAGGTTAGGGTTAACTTTAGGCGTTAACTCCGAAATCCTAAGGTTAGGTATTAACTCTGAAAGGTTAAGGTAAGGGTTAAGGTTTGGGATAGGCTTAAAACTAAAATCTCAAAAACAACCTTTTTTAATGGCTTCGAAAATGCAAGCTTTGGCACCAGAGGCAGATGATAACAATTCTCAACGTTGCCCCTAGTGGACGGTTTCCACATCATCTCCCAACATCCTCAGACATGAATGGACGTTGAATAATGACTTGTATCACGGGTAACCTGGCTGGCTATGCTAGGGCTGCTGAATGGGCCAATCTGATAAAATGCCACTGATGCTTTGCTTCCTTGTTATGATTTAAACAATGTTAGGTATGCCCAATTAGCTTTGTTTACGTTGAAAATATAAATATAGTCTGGGTGGTACGTTGTCATTTCACTTTTTATAGCAAGAGCCTGTTATTGCTTCCATTCATAAGCCTACCATCTTTGTTGTCATCATAATAATGTCATGGCCTATTTCTGTATTTCAGATAATCATGCGTGTACAGTTGTACACACACGCCCACACATACACACTTTATCATTCGCTGCTTGGTATCATCTTGTTCATTAATAAGGTCATGTATTCTAAGTGAGTACATCCTTCTCAAAGCTGCCTGCTGAGGTTTAAGTGGTGGTGGTAAAGTCTTCTCTGAGCTCACTCTGTCGGCATGCTGAGAAACAAAATAACACAGACTACATTGACTAGCTAGGCCTGCCATAGCACAACTGCTAGGCCTACCATAGCACAACTGCTAGGCCTGCCATAGCACAACTGCTAGGCCTACCATAGCACAACTGCTAGGCTTACCATAGCACAACTGCTAGGCCTACCATAGCACAACTGCTAGGCCTACCATAGCACAACTGCTAGGCCTACCATAGCACAACTGCTAGGCCTACCATAGCACAACTGCTAGGCCTAACAGACCATGCAGCACAACTGCTAGGCCTACCATAGCACAACTGCTAGGCCTGCCATAGCACAACTGCTAGGCCTACCATAGCACAACTGCTAGGCCTACCATAGCACAACTGCTAGGCCTACCATAGCACAACTGCTAGGCCTACATACTCATAACAGAACTGTTTGGCCTGCAGACACACCCAGAACCATAGCATAACGAATAGGTCTACACAGCCCCACAACCATAACATAATTTCAGATGCAGGATTATTTTCCTGTTGAAGCAAACTGGCTCAAAATAAGATTCTACATCTGTAATAGGTCTACACAGATCCAGAACCATAACAGAACTAACAGGTCTACACAGAACTGCTTACAGACCGAGAACCACAACAGAACTACTAGGCTTAGGCTTACAGTGAGGGCCTACTGACCCGGCACCATAACAGAACTGCTGGGCCTACAGACCCGGCACCATAACAGAACTGCTGGGCCTACAGATCCAGCACCATAACAGAACTGCTGGGCCTACAGATCCAGCACCATAACAGAACTGCTGGGCCTACAGATCCAGCACCATAACAGAACTGCTGGGCCTACAGACCCAGCACCATAACAGAACTGCTGGGCCTACAGACCCGGCACCATAACAGAACTGCTGGGCCTACAGACCCGGCACCATAACAGAACTGCTGGGCCTACAGATCCAGCACCATGGGCAGCAGTATAACAGAACTGCTGGGCCTACAGATCCAGCACCATAACAGAACTGCTGGGCCTACAGATGCAGCAGTATAACAGAACTGCTGGGCCTACAGATGCAGCAGTATAACAGAACTGCTGGGCCTACAGATGCAGCAGTATAACAGAACTGCTGGGCCTACAGACCCGGCACCATAACAGAACTGCTGGGCCTACAGATAACAAACCAGCACCATAACAGAAACTGCTGGGCCTACGCTATGTTTTGTAATTGCATCAGCTACAGATCCAGCACCATATTTTGATTTATGGTCAACTGCTGGGCCTATCCAGCACCATAACAGACAAATATTTATTTGGTTTTGGAGGCAAACATTTTATTTGTCGTTCCAAATTATTTACTCTTCCATTCATGCAGACTAAAACTATAACTAGTAAGTGAACATGTTTACAGAATGAACACTAAAGTAAGCTAAAGAAATGTAAATGCTTACTTCGTGTGTCCCTAACATGTGTTCTTCAGTTAGAGATTATGACATCATGTTTCCAAGTCAGAGATTGTGACATCATGTTTCCATGTCAGAGATTGTGCCAGAGATTGTGACATCATGTTTCCATGTCAGATGACATCATGTTTCCATGTCAGAGACAGACAACTGTGATTGTGACATCATGTTTCCATGTCAGAGATTGTGACATCATGTTTCCATGTCAGAGATTGTGACATCATGTTTCCATGTCAGATCCAGTACCATAACAGAACTGCTGTAATCATGTTTCCTATGACATCAACTAGTCAGAAGTGAACAAGTTTCCATGTCAAGATTGTGACATCATGTTTCCATGAGAGATTGTGACATCTCCAAATTGTGACATCATGCTCCAAGAATGTTTCCATGTCAGAGAAATCATGTTTCCATGTCAGAGATTGTGACATCATGTTTCCATGTAATTGAATGTGTTCTTCATGTTTCTATGTCAGAGATTGTGACATCATGTTTCCATGTCAGAGATTGTGACAGGCAAACGTAGGTGAGTTTGACAGCATGATTTAACGGGGCAATCTGTGATTGCTACATCAAAAAAAATGTATGTATGATACCTATTGATTCTTGAACAACTTCTAAATGCCTCATGAGCTCTGTTCAATTGTCTTACTCCATCAGAACCCAAAATATAAGTTTGTTTAACTACTTTGTTTGTAAAAAATGTAAAATTGTTAACAAACACTGATAGCCTGAAAACATGGTAAAAACTAAAATGTTGATATCATTGATGGTCAGCCCTTGCATCCATAGCTCTGTCTATGAATTTGAGAGAGGTTACATTTCTCCAGCCCCATCCCTCAGCTATTTATTTACCAAATCATTGTCAGGGGGACCACTTTGGTATTTTTTGAACTTCAGATTTCCCTTATAAGGTTCATTATAAGAGACAGTCACTCAAGACTGTGTAGTAGACCCCTCCAGCCACCTCCTGCAGTGTCCAGGGCACCTGGCACATGAAGACGTCCTCTCCACCATGTTGGTACAGCTGCTGCTCCTCCAGCCCAGCCTCCAGCCCCAGACCAGCAACAACAGCTGGAAAGAGATGAGGCTTTGTCTGGCTCAGTAGGCCCGAGCTGTTAACAGGGGCAATCTGATATTAGTCTGGCCGCAGCACCCAGTCGAGGGGCCATGAAAGGGCACTGACTGCTGGTTTCATCTGATGGACGGACCAAGAAGTCCCATAATAGGGACACAGAGAGGGGACTATGGAATTTGGAATTTGTATATGACCAGCCTGGAAATATAGCAGTGAGTTTAGAAGATCGTGTTGATATGACTGGACTATAGCATACCGGGGTCGTATTCAGGATACGTAGGTTAAGGCAGAATGCTGGAGGCATCTTGAGGCTACTACTCAGGTGGAGATCGTTATCCGGAGACGTCACCTCATCACTTCATTCATCCACCTCATCACTTCATTCATCCACCTCATCACTTCATTCATCCACCTCATCACTTCATTTATCCACCTCATCATTTCATTCATCCACCTCATCACTTCGCTGTGGAACCAAATGGAACCAAATAACAATGGGATTGATGGAATATTTCCAGGGGATACCTGTTGGTGAGTAACCCTTTTCATGTGTCTTCCGGTTGGTCCTCTGTCTTCAGGTTAGCCCTGAGGAGCTGAGGAGGAGGAGAGGACGTGTGTGTGTTGGACCTGATCAGCATATCCTGAGGATAAGCCAAGGAATGACCTCAAGTAAATGTTTGGCTGTAGACATGGCAAAACCCTGAATTAGTCTACCTTTGGATTAGGGACAGACCGAGTAAAAATAAACATAAACCTACATAGCAATGTAGCTTTGAATCAGCCTGGTGACTGTACCACATTGGCATATTACGTTCTCTCTGAGTGGCAGGTCAATCAGCCTGACCATCCTTTGTCACAGTTATTCAGCATAAGAGAATGTAGGCCTATATTAAGCAGGGTAAGTATTTATTACAGTATTACAGTTTAGTCCATGGGTGGAGCAGATATTATCATTGTCATTATAATTTAATAACGTGGGTTATATTTTGGTCATGAGGTCAAGTTATGAGGTCAAGTGTCAAGCCTACATTTTAATCCATCACAAACTTTACTCAAAAGAAGGACAGATTATAGATATACATACAAATACCCCATATGACAATCATGACAAGCATTACTCTATTCAGTGAGAATGATCCCTAAATTGATTGAGCATCCTCCTATGTACCAGAGTCCTTCCTGATAAGGATCTAGCTCTCTTTAGCCCCTCCCACTCTGTCCTCTCTCTCTCTCTTTCTTTACTTTCCTCCCGCTGTCACTCCTGACTTGGCCTGGCAGCATGAAGACTAGCTTGCATTTTAATTCGGCCCTGAAGTTACTTATTTCATTATCGATCATCCGTAATGCTGAATCAATGTTCATCTTGTTATGTGGACCATATCCGTGTAATACAGTGATAGCGCGGCCCACAGTTACTCACTCCTTTTACAAAGTGACTTTACCGTAAAATCAATGCCTTGTGTTACTGATACCGGGGAAACTGCAGCGGGATGGATAGTGAGTGGGCAGTCAGTAGGCAACCGGAGAAAAACACACCTGCAGATGCAACGTTTTATAGGCTAAAAGGCAGGCACTCACATCACATAGTGCTAGTGCGGCGTCCAGTTGTATCACCTAATGCGCGTTGCAAATTTCTGTTATTGGATATGATAATAGTTTGTAAGAATGGTGTCTATGAATGTTTGAAAGCTATTGTGGCAGGATTGATATTGATATTTATAGAATGAAAGTCTAGGCTACTGTCTGAAAAATCATACAATGTCAGATATGGAATGCACACCGATTGACGTTGGTGCAGAAGCTCTATTGCTCCTGTTATTGTAGTGTTGCAGTAGCTTATAGACCTAAAGGGTAATAGTGGGTTTGATAGATTTAAAAACATAATATAAACAAAAACAAAAACAATTATCCTACTAATAGGCTACTCTTATGCCTACTACTAATGTTAATAATATTGCAATAACATGATAACAATAGGCTACTTTGCGTACTTTACCCGATAAATGATATATACGCCACAGAATTATGGGGGTTATATCATATTTTCATATCTGTGAATTTGAAACCACAATCCTGCAGAACTGCCAGAATTTCGCTGAGGACATGTGTTGGTAAATAACGACGAAATAAAGTGACCTGGGACGGCTAATAAAACAAGTCTGAACCCCTCAGGACCGGCCGCAAAATATTTACCAAAACAAAGCAGCACGGAGAGGAGAGGAGAGAAAGAGAAAGAGTGCACCCAGACCGAGCAGGCCATTTGACACCGGGAGCTCTGACCTTACCAATCAATTACTGCCGGTGGCTGGCGGCAGCTCTACAATTTACTCCCAAATTCACTCTTTATAGGCTCGTTTCTGAAGCTGAGTCTTCTCCCCATCTCTGATGAGGCAGGCGAAAGAAACTCCCGATAGATATTAGTGCAGACGTGAACAGTGAGCGGTCGACTCGATCTGACTGCTGTTAAGTAATGCAAGTCTATTTGGGATAGCATGCCATGTAGGTCTAGTGCATATAGAAGAGGTTCCAACCTGATTTTGGGTACAACTGGAATATATAGGCTTGTTTGCTTGTTTACTAACCTTTAAAGGCGTAATTATTCCTAATAATTGACTTTTTTGCAGGTGGTCAAAATGGACATTGTGTGGTTTGTAGTATATATTTAAAAAAAATCTAAACAACATGTTGGCCAAGGCCCATAATCGTTTTCTTGAGTTGTTTGGCTAATTATAAATGGTGAACATGGGCGATCTGATTGAACCCAAAACTAAAACTAAAACGTAGCAGTCACAGTCACACTTGGATATAAAAACAGTTTCAGGATACAATAACAAACGATATGCTTAAAGGTCTATGTAAAGCACATGTTAACTAGTTATATATAAATCACATGTTAACTGTGCTCATTTACTTTATTTGATGTTATAAAACAGTTTAATAAGTTGCAGTCCATTGACTATTAATTTGTTTCAAATTGTGAATAAGGATTGCACTGTTAAAATTCCTTACTTTTGCGCTAATGCAAATCGAAGTTATCTATTTAATTTGCATGGTTGGATTAGTGTAACGTAATTAAAATAATATTATTTAAATTATCCCAACAGTAAAAAAAAAGTACTTTAAATGTATTTTAAAAGTACTCTTGCTTTCGGTAACTACAATTAATTTCTTAAACTATTTCATTGCTTGGATTATGTCCCTCTGCTCTTTAGACACGGCGAGATGTATTGCTCTTTTATTTCTTTAATGGGACAAGAACATATTTTCAGATAAAGCAAGTGGTGCAGTTTTAACTCCACTACTCTGAACCTAGCCAACCTCCCAGTCTCAGCAATGTTTGGATATTTCCAAACAACTCAACTCTTAAAAAAAACACCAAGAGGTCAAGAAGTTAAGGCCTTATAATAGTATGCGAAGT
The DNA here is from genome assembly GCF_018296145.1 of Oncorhynchus tshawytscha. Taxonomy (NCBI): domain Eukaryota; kingdom Metazoa; phylum Chordata; class Actinopteri; order Salmoniformes; family Salmonidae; genus Oncorhynchus; species Oncorhynchus tshawytscha. Next base: position 71,591,908 of record NC_056440.1, on the reverse strand, counting down.
TGTTATTGATTGTGCTCGTGTTCAGTGAACTTGTAAAAGGCCCTTCGTTCTCTGATGGCATAATGTGTCATTGTAGCTTCACACAGTGTAGGCCTATCATCATTGTGGGGTAGAACACGTTCTACATTATTCCAGATTTAGGCTAAATGACCAACATGGCTTTTCTTGACCATAAATCGGTATGGAAATATTTGTAAATCAATTTGGTCCCATATATAATCTTTAGAAGAGTTCGCCCTCATACCCAAATGAAACTTAAGATGCAAAAAAAAAGTTGTCTAAACAAACTCTGCAAGCTGCTGGGTTTTACTAACGTCTCCCTCCAAAGGAATAACAACGTAAACCGTTTTTTGTCAAGGCAAGGCAAAATGCGATATGGACCTCTCTTTCTCTCTCTCTCTGTATGTATCTGTCCCTCTCTCTCCCTCTCACTGAAACACACACACACACACTTCACTTCACCATCCCCCTCTTCCACCAACAGCCCAAAACATCAAGGGTCATTAATTGTGTTTTCTTTTCAAATCCTTTGTCACCGCAATTAACCGATTATGATCAGAAGGCTCCTTTAAATGGATTCCATGTGTGATAAGAAATGTATTACTTGTTTTCTGTCGCCTAGGAGTTATGGAAAAGATTCAAATGAGTCATTTGAATAGCCTCTGTTTGAAGGCTTTGATCTCGCCTCTTTCTGGAGCTTCATATCATCGTTTGAGATGTGTTGCTGGCGTCTTGTGTGTTGCATAAGGAACCACGCTTGAGCGATAGATCCGTGTATATTTGCTGTTGAAAATGATGTGAAATTGTGTCCTCTGCATAATTACCCTCAAGTAAAAAACAGCCCTCGAGTCACTCTCCTGTGATTGTCCTTTTTTTGCATGACCGAAACATTAGCCTACATGGGTTATATTATAAGAATAGAGACATGTATAAATATATTTTTTGAATAATAAAAATAGGCCTATATTATTATTATTATTGCTATTATTATTACTATTATTAGTGATGATGATGATGATGGTGATTATTGTTATTATTACTATTATTATTCCTAGTAGTAGTAGTAGTAATAGTGGTGGTGTGGCTGCCCCAGTGTTTGGTGCATTTGATTCATATATCCATCGTGTGTATGTTATAGAGTCAAGCGGAGAGGGCAGGTTATGGTACGCTATATGGTGTGGAGTGGAGGTAAGAGAGAGAGCTGAGAGTCTTAATGTTTGATGGCTATGCCAGTTTCCCGGGTCGTTGTGAAAGTGTTAAGTTAGTGCATCTGTGTTTGATTGGGGTTATAAATCAGACGGAGTCCTAGGGGCCCCGACAGGTCCCGGGGATAAGACACGTGTCCATCCAAACGCAGAGCGCCTCCGAGGGGACACTAAATGGCAGATATGTCGTTCACACTCACACTTCCAACCACCTTTTATATTATAACACAAAGAAAACACGAAAGTTGGCCGCTCCAATATTCAGCATTTCCATACACGTGTGACACTTGACACACATCTTACACTAACTTCTTCACTTATTTTAGTTGAACTCATTCAACTAACACATTCCTCCCTCAATCTGAAGGCAAATATCAATGTTGAATTTCTCAGCTCAGCTGTAAAGTCTGGGCCCTCCGTTCTCTCTGCTGCAGGTTGGTGTGTGTGTCTGAGTGTTATTGACTGCTATGTAGTGATTACCATGCCGGTTGGATGGCATCAGCCACTCGCTGTAATTAATAACCTCATAATCCAGGTTCGGTTGGGTGTCAAGATGCCAGCACGTTAAAGGGGAACACGGAGGTTCTGCACTGAGTTCATGGAAACAAGGCGTAGCCTTATAGTCTATATGAGAAATTATAGCTGCTATTATCCCTCCCAGACAATGATATCAGCTCCAAAAGGAGATTAAAGGTTTAAACAAGTAGGCCTACATAGACATAGACCTAGTTCTTGGAAACCGGATCTCATCATCAAAACTAAACTGAGATTGATGAGATTTAATCTCGCTGTCAATATTGCTCTGAGATTTATCATATTCAAATAAACTGCAACAGCAATGCATAAGTCACCACTGTAGTTGTTTTGCAAACGATGAACAGACATATGATGGTACAAAGACGGGGATGTAATACGATTAGGGATGTTTCCTACATATTTTTATATATTGATTCATGGAATTTCAATTCTGACTCCCTTGCTTTGTTTTAATCCGAATTATTTACAATAAAACCATGGTTTTGTCAAATTCATCAAGGGGATTTCTTAAAGGTAGCCTAATCTTTATGAGCGATAGTCTTGTAAAGATTATATTTTTCCTGGAAGGGAAGTCTTGGTACATACATACAAAATTAGATTTTATAAGATTGTTTTTAACAGGCCTAACCTGTTTACAAATAGCTATCGCTTTCCGTGCAGCATGAATAAAATCTGTGAATATTAAATCAATTAAACCACTTGCAACTATTATTATTACTAATATTATTAGGCTATTATTATTATTATTGTTATTATTATTATCCTCATCATTATCGTTATTTTATGACACTATTATTATTTATATCAACATTATTTGTATTGTTGTTGTTCATGTAAAATATTTCTTTACCTCAATATTTTAGTTTCCAGTCTATCACTTTAAATGTATATCCACCACAATACACAACGTGTTAATTACTTATCGTTGCCATTGTTGACGCTAACACTTTGCATTCATTAACAACTCAGGCGGTAATCACCCATGCAGCTTTTCATTTCTTGACAACTTTCTCTCTGAAGTCAAATGGTTACATGCTAACAGTTTGATGTCCCAAATTAAAAGAGTGATTTGAGTCCGATCCGCTTGCCAATTGTTAGAAACGTCCGCAACGGTGTAAAACGGTGTAAGAAAACACAACTTGACTAGCAACTAGCATACGTGAGTCCAAATCACTCGATACGGGCAAACAGCATACATTTCTTAGGTCTTTCTTTCCAGTGGACATGCCTTAACTGAGTCGCGGCTGCACATACGTGAGACACATGCATTAGAAGAAAACTGGAGACACTAGGCTTATGTGAAGTTAATCACTCAACAACACTGAAATATTTACTAGTTGTGCAAATGACCACAAATTGTGAATTAACACTAAAATGGGGTAGGGCTCACGCGAACAAATAACAAATTAAATGATTGGCGAGCCATCAAATGAGATTTGAAAACCATTCAAATAAGAGATCGCGACGTCAGTGCACTTATCCAGGGGAAATACAGGAGAGAGAGAGAGAGGCGCGCGGCAGAGCGAGAGTGTGTATAGGGGGTGAGATTTGAGAAATGGGAGGGGCTTCTAAACGACTAGAAATGTCAATCAGAGCAAAGAGTCGCAATAATCTAAGGCAATCTGTAAGGACCTGACCTTAGTCCATCCAGATCAATAGGGAAGTGAAGGAGGAAGGCGCAATCGGATCTTTTACACTGGCTGTTTTTTGAGGAAATATAGACTTCCCTTACACTTTGTTGTACTCACTGTAAAGTGGATATCGCAGTACGCACCGCGAGGGCGATTCCCTGCTTTTTGTGATTGCAGCAGACTTTTTTCTACGACCATGTCTTTCCCGCAGCTGGGATACCAGTACATCCGACCGATATACCCACCGGAGCGCCAGGGTATCAGCAATGCCCGAGCCGGGACGGAGTTGAGCCCGTCCGGGGCACTCTCAAACGTTCTTTCAACTATGTATGGATCACCTTTCGCCGCAGCAGCACAGGGCTATGGAGCATTTCTGCCCTATTCAAACGATATATCCATTTTCAATCAATTGGTGAGTGCCTTTGTTTATTTATGCCTCTGGATTCCTTCATTTGCTTTCCCCCATCCAGACTAAAAAGGAGAAAGGGCGAAGTGACGTTACGTTATTGAGACAATGGTCCATTCAGGACTAAACAAGAAGACTCTTTGGTCAACTTTATTATTGACTCCTTTTTTTAAAATAGTTAAAGTAGCTAAAAAGTAGCACTATAACTGAAATGTCAGTCGAAAACCTATGTTTAGACCACTAGAAAATAAAGAAAACAACTGAAATCAAACGCAATATATTAAGTGTGTAAACATGCATCTTGAAATACATTGAAATGTTTTTCAATTGGTAGGGAAGTGTTATAAATCAAATAGTTTTGTCGCGAACGGAAATGGTGCGTAACAAATAAAAATGTGTAACTTTTACATATTGGTAATGCTTTTGTTGGTCGTAAACGCAGAAATCACAGGTCATATGTAAAGAAAGATAAATGTGGTGATAGTGGCTTTATATTGCATATATATTGCATATATTAGCCTATATGATTTGGTCTTACTTAACATAAAGCAGAATTTCATTTAGCAAACTTTATCAATCTATCATAATATCTCACACATCCCATTGGGTCTCTGCTCTTTGTCTTTTAGGGTGCTCAGTATGAGTTGAAAGACAGTCCAGGCGTACAAGGACATCCAGGATTTGCCCACCATCACCCAGCGTTTTACCCATATGGCCAGTATCAGTTTGGTGACCCGTCCAGACCCAAAAATGCGACCAGGGAGAGCACGAGTACACTGAAGGCCTGGCTAAGCGAGCATCGTAAGAACCCCTACCCCACTAAGGGGGAGAAGATCATGCTGGCCATCATCACCAAAATGACCCTCACCCAAGTTTCCACCTGGTTCGCCAATGCCAGGAGGAGGCTAAAGAAGGAGAACAAGATGACCTGGACTCCCCGGAGCCGCACAGACGAAGAGGGAAATGTTTACAACAGTGATCACGAGGAGGGAGAGGAAGGGGACAAGAGGGAGGATGAGGAAGAGATTGATTTAGAAAATATCGACACGGAAAATATCGAGAATAAGGACGACTTGGATGATCAGGATGACCTACACGCTGATTTAAAATTAGATGGTAGAAGCGACTCTGAGATTTCAGACGGCTATGAGGATTTACAAGGGCCCGATCAGAGATTTCTGAAGGCTGTAGTGAAGGAGGGCAAAGACATTCACGTGGACCGGGGCGAGCACTTCCACCACCACCATCACTCTTTTGAAATGAAAGCTTCACAACCGAATGGCGAACAAGTGAAACTGAATCCTGTGTCCATCAACTCGCCCCCATCAGAAAATAACGCAGCCCCGGCCCAAAAGCCAAAGATTTGGTCTTTGGCGGAGACAGCAACAACCCCTGACAATCCCCGCAAATCTCCACAAATGAATGGCAGCAACACAGTTGGGCCCGCCGCCCAGACCATAATCAGCCCTCATCACAGACTCATCTCTTGTCCTGTTGGGAAAATCCAGAACTGGACAAACCGAGCTTTTTCTGCCCACCAGCTCGCATTACTGAACTCTAACCATTACCTTGGACTGGCGAACCAGGCTTCGGCTAACGGGCTCGCCCTCTACAGCAGGCAGCAACACACGCAGGACAAGAGTCATAGCTCAGACACAGCCGTCACAGGTACATGTCACCAACACTGAGGCTGGCGAGCCTGACTGTTCATTATTACTCTATTTCAGACTTTACTTATCCCTCTTTAACGCATTAGCCTACTTAAATAGGCCTGTCCTGGACAGACATTTTGAGGCCGTAAAGATGATCATAAAAAGTGTGTTTCCATGCTGTCGTTTATGTGACAGAATAAGGTGGCTTTGAAGCTTTGAACTGGGGGAATACAGACAGAGGTGGTCGGAATAAAAGGCATTGGTTTTTCATGTTATTATCAGCTGGTTTATTGTGAGAATGGATTATTATTCATGTCCGAAAATGGTTTTTAAATTCAGCAGTTGGCCCATATTTCTTTGTCACATACCTACTTCAGTATTGTACGTGCTTGTATTTAACCCGTGACTGACGTGAAAATTCCCAGGCAGTAAAATAAAGTATAGACTGAATTCACTGCGACAGTGCTGTGCTCTAGTTATAGACGGGAAAATGAATGCATTTTTTAAATGTATTTTATTGCCATTATTATTTCAGAGAGATCTAGTGCCTTGGAAGCAGAGAAAAAGTTGTTAAAAACAGCCTTCCACCCAGTTCATAGACGGTAAGAGACTGTCATCTTTATGTTATTTGGATATATTATTTTTGATGCATATCCTATTTTATCGTTGACTACCACATTTACTCAAACTGCAGCCCCTGTGTTGTATTTGTAAGACATCGAATAGATGGATTCCTCCGTGCTTGTCTTATTTCGTTGAGGCCTCAAAATTATATTTGCATATTTGTCATGCAAAACCCCCAGCTCAAATTTACCACATTGGTTTCATAACCGGCTCTCATTTTCCAAAAGCAATCTTCACTTTATATCACTTTACTTTTCAAGCAATTCACGACCTTGCAGTTGTAGGTTATTATTATTTTCCCTTTGCTGAGTGTATTTATTTTCTTGACCCGTGTGTTGCAGGCCTCAGAATCAACTCGAAGCAGCCATGGTTCTGTCAGCTCTCGCCTCCTCCTAGACTTTGACTTTTTCTCTTTCTTTTTATGATTTTATTTGAATCTGTTGTAAGGAATGTAAAATAAGAATAATACATCTGTGTATACTTACCTTGTAAGCATGTCCTGTGTAAACCTGCTAATGTTATAATGTATGAACCAGTAGTCTGTGAGTTTTCTTTTTCTTTTTCTAAGTTCTGTGAGGATTTGATGTTCAAAATGTTTTGTATATAAAGTTAAGAAAATGTACATACTTGTGAACCAAATTGTACAAGAAAGTCTATATTTTGGCTAATAAATGAACTGCTGCAACTTTATTCAAATCGCTTGTGATTTTTGGGACGATGTTTGTCTGATGATTGTTTTGTGAAAGGATAATTAGTTGTTGTGGGCGTTAGATGTTACGAATTAGATATTGAAGTGGTGCAGAATTGCAGTGCTTTGCTTTTTGCATGTGTGTTTGTCAGTCTGCGTGGCCTACGGCGAATAGGCTTCATCATACTTGGTTGTGATAAGTAAATATTCTAGCAGGATTTGAGGCCTTTTCATATGAGGGACTTAAGAGTAATTAGCTGATTATTGCATCGTACATTTGGATATTACTGTTCTGGGATTATCCTTATTGAGGCGTAACAGACTAATTAAAATGAATAATTCTTTCATTAATTTTCGTATGAAAATTGTATGGCATATGAAGAGAATTTATGTAGGCCTACTGACCATTTGGATGGAACTATTTTGGACTGAGAGGTTAAACATCGTATAGGCTGGCTATGCGTACATGGGTTATGGTGTTGTATGTACGATGCAATCTCAGTTCGCGTGTAATATTTGTATTAGCCCTACTACATGTTTTTTATGCATCTTCAATTTGGTCAGCCGTTGTGGGCTGCACTGCTAACCATATGACACCAATACATTGTGATATCATTTATTTACGTTTGTTTCAACATCTAAGATCATTTGCATGTCAGAAGCGTTGTGAGACAAAGTTTATGTAAAGTTGGAGTTGGAGCTCCCTCTACAGTCAAATCTAGTCACCATCGTCGATTCTGCGGTCTGGAAAAGACAGGGATAGGGATATTTTAACCTAAATCACAACTTTCTATTGTAATTATTAATATGTAATCATCCATTGAAAAATTATTTTCATATAGGTCCATCGTAAAAGCGTTTGTCATGGTTTGGCATGCATTAAAATAAAACCTTCTCCAGCGTTACACTCAATTCACCTAAAAAGGTTTAGGGATGTGATAATTGCATTCTTAACAATTAATTGATCAATGTTTTTTATATGACCTTTATTTGTACATATTAACTTGGGAAATGTTCCTGCTGCATAAACACCATTGTTAATAAACAGTCCACATAAACAAAAATAAAATAAATGGGGTGCATATTCACACAATTCGTTGTTTCAGTATCCTTTAATTTAGTTTTTTTCCCTCCATTTATTTCAATTCACAAAAAAGCATTAAACGTTTAAATTGTACATTTCAACCCCCTCTTCAAAATGGTTGAAAGGTGTTGTAGGCCTATGACCATTTCCCCAACTTGTCAAGGAAAGAAAAAACAGGCTCGGCCTACTGCAACAAAAGAACCAAGAAAAAACATTACATCCTGTCGAATTTGTGTCATGTTTACAGTCAATTGTGCAGTGAAATTAAGCGCAGATTTCGAAATAGAAACGAAATACGTGAAAATAAGACACTTTTGTAGATTTATGAATGTGTTTGAATTAGCCAATTAAATAGTCTTCTTCAAAAACCTACATTGTTTTTCCTAGAAAATAGAAGAATACAGACAATATGGCTTCAAATTGTATGGGGAGCCCCAGATTTCCTTTTTCCCTCTTTGTTGAAGTTTTTTTTTTTTATCATACAAATGGCGCATTCTGTCACACATTCCACCAATTGAGCGCGTTTTCGGTTGATTGGCCAATGGAGAGCGGGACCGCTTTGTTTTCAGGGCTCGCTCAGGGATGGTTACATAGCAGCGCAACACAACAGATAGAAAAGCCCAACATTTCCAACCGACATTCGAGGCTGTGCTTAGAGACCCAGCCTGGGGAGAAAACTTTGGACCGGGGCTTGGTATTCTACTAAGTAGGCTGGCCTTCTCGCGCTCCTCTCACCATGCTGCCTTCCTGTCCAATCAATTATCTTCCTGAGAGCCCTCTATCTAACTGCGCGCGCACTAAGCATATTTATAAATCGCAGCGGCTAGTTGTGACACTGATTGATGTAATCATTTCTCTGGTTTGTGCCCACTTTCACTCGGAAACGCACCGGCACCACGAGCTCTGGCTGCACAGCGCGGCGCAGGAAGTAACACAGAGCGAGTGACCAGCATTCTCCTATCACCGATGACCCACTAAAAACACATAGCACAGGTCACGAGAGAGAACGCGCTTCCCATACCAATAAACATGCCCAAAGATGTCTCGGTTGTTCAAATTAACTCTAGCCTACAATGAAACTTAAACCCACAGTATAAAAGTACATCATATTTGATACATTTAAATGTAACCAACATATACAGTATCACACTTAATCACCCTTAGTATTAAAATGTAGTCAAATTGACAGAATAGATTGACATGACATTACATAATTCTTCATCAAAAACAGGCATTACAAATACTTTTTCCTGTCAGTGATAATACTTGCAGTGGAATAATAAACTATAAAGAACCCCCACAACTATCTCCCCTCCTACTCACACATACACATGTGTGCGCACGTTCATTACGATCATAAATATTGATGATGATTTCCTCAGTGTTCTGGGGGATGTTAGTTGACAAGGGAGCTTCTGGAACAATCTCTCTTGATCATGAGAATTCAATCGGAATGCTACTGAAGGGACAGCGATCGTTGTTCAGAGTGCAGAGGACCTCTTCTGATTCGTGCATGAAATTAGGGATTACAATTCCTCAGTACAAACAAACGAATCATGCCTGTGTCTATGTCGCCATACGTGTCAAACCTGCTACGGGTTGAACAGAGCAAATGGAATGCATTAGCTAACATTTCGCTCAGAGCTACACACCACAGTGCATGCAGGGGCCATTTCCAGCGGGGCACGGTGTGTCACTCATTTCCCCGCGTTAAGTGGATGTCCTCGTGCCTATTGAGCAATAATCAACACTGACTCCTCTTTTTATTTCCTCGCTCCCAGCGATGTTAAATACTCTGACTGATTGATTCGCCAGAGAGTATGGTTTAATAGCACAACGGATAAAAAAGGAAAGGCAACACACAGTTACGGATGGACACCTTTCTTGTGCGCATTTATACACAGAAAAGAACAAGACAAAGAACAGTTCTATGGTCAAAACTAACATAATTTTGACAAAAAGCAGTGTCCTTAATATAAATGTAGTAGTGTAGATATCACATTCATGAGGAATATCAAATGTGAGAATAAACATAAATACACACACATTTTAGTTTTTATAGACAAGTTCATTCTTGTGCTTGCTGGGCAGCTCTATTTTACATTATAAAGTGAGAGTGATCTGAGGTGAGCCTCATGCACCAAGGCTGTGGGAAACCCAGTTCCTATTGACACGCTGCAAATAAATGGCATTTCAGTCCATCACTAATCACATGTCCTTTGTTGTCCTGAGTGCTGCTCACATCCAGCATCAATGAATAAAGACAGAGGTACATAGCTACGCCCTGCAAAAAAAGGAATGTATTGTAAAAACAGATTTTTTTGGGGGGGGAATCCAAGATAGAAGATAGAATCGTGAAAAGGAAATCTAATCTGTAATTCTGAGCTGTGCATTGATCCAGAGAGGAGGGTGGGCAGACAGGACGGATGGATCGGACGCACGGACGCAGTAGTGCCAGGTTGGACGGTGTAGTAGTGGGGCCGGTGAAGGGGCCTGGCCAGGTCAGGCAGCCAATGGAGACATCAGAGAGAGATGGAGGACCCATGTGAATGGAGAGAACGAGAACAGAGGAGTAAATAAACAGAAGAAGGGGCCAGAGGTGCCCTGTGAAAGAGAAGGCATGCCCAAATAAAGAGGGTCAGCCTCGTGTTTTCACCTCATCCTCCCCTTCTGTCATTGCGACCCTCGTCCCCCTCTGTCCCCTGTCTGCTCACGTCACACCCCCTCCTGACACAGAGACGGACAAATGTCATCTCCTTTGTGGCCCCAGTCCAGCTTTGAAGAGGACCACTTTCTTTGTCCTGTGAGCTAATCCCTTTATGAGGCACTGCTGATATTCCCTGTCCCCTACAACACACACACACACACACACACACACACACACACACACACACACACACACACACACACACACACACACACACACACACACACACACACACACACACACACACACACACACACACACACACACACACACACACATGCACAAACGCACACACGCACGCACGCACACACACACACACACACACACACACACACACACACACACACACACACACACACACACACACACACACACACACACACACACACATGCACACACACACACACACACAGGCACACTAGGCAGGGCCAGAGGGTTGCCGGTTAAAACCCACCCATCCTGGGTGTTAGTCTGTAACCACAGGAGAAGAGATCATCTCAGAGAGAACACATATCCCACCGCAACGATATATCTCCGGTACACAGTGTTACAGGCCTTTCCACACCAGTCCAACGTGTTATTGAGTTTCCTTTACACATTGGATTTGAAAAGAGCTATACAGAAAAGCTCTCTCTGTAGTATGTCAAAGATGTGGACCTGCAACTCATGTGCCCCAAAGTATGTTTTATAGCCCATATTTATTATTAACTGTGGAAGTGGTGCACAAACAGGTTAAGGAATGGTCAGTGAGAGAGAGAGAGTAAAGAGGGTTGTTCTGTTTTCCCCAGGCCTACTATAGAGGACAAAAGGCCGGGAAGGAGTGAAATTCTCCTGGGCCGGAGCAGGAGAGAGGGAGGGCACCGATTTCATGCCTATTGTTGATGGGGGTTAGAAAGAGGAATTCTTTCACTGAATCCGAAAGGCAACAAGTGGGGAATGGGGGACAGGCGGACAGAGGGAGAGGCATCTAGGCTTTTGCCGTGCACCCATCTGTAAGATTGTGCTTTTCTCAGCCCCCGTTAGACTCATCCCTCAGCATCGCCCAAGTTACAGGGCAATTATGGAAATGCAGCTTTGAAGCAGAGCACTGCTCTCTTTATGTTCTTCCCCCTGACAAAGCAAAGGGCTCGGGCCTTTTTATCCCACCCCTCTATTAAACATGCTTCTGCACTACCATGCATATGTTCTGACTTTATCCTTTTTGTCACTCAATGGAGTTGCATCTGTTGGTAAAGATTCAACTAAAGACTGGAATAAAGAATGAAATGTAGATATATGATAGTATTTCTGAAAGTGTTTTTGTTTGTTAACTTGTTTATGGGGGTGGTATATTGAAAGAGTTTGTTGACTATTGAAGACGAGCCGAGAGCTGGTGTATAAAATGTCTCTCGCTCGCCGGCCTCATTGCTCTGTGGAAGAGCTGCATGGTTTTACCAGCGGGAGGGAGGGAGGGAGAGAGAGAGAGAGAGAGATCTCCACTCTCCACCCCGCGCCCTCTCCTCACACGTCACTAACAGAGGCACAGCAACCAGCCACTCTACTCTTTCTCAGCTTTGTACATTAGTCAGCGGTGTAGCACAGAATTTAGCCGCATGGTGCGATCTAATAAGACACATTTTCTTCTGCTTTTGAGATGATCACACGGGAGTGAGGTCTCTAGCAGGGCGAAGGGAGAGGCTCTCCGCACACAGCAGAGGCCTTGTACGACAGCACCTTTACACCCCCAACACATCTAACACATGCCAATACTGGCCCTTTCACTCATCACTGTTAATGAGAGGACATATTTTGGACGTTTCCAATATTTGTACAGACTTCATACATTGCATACAGGCCCCTTTATTCCCAATCACATGCAGGCACCGACACTGGTTGAGTTCCAAGTCACATCCTATTTCCTATGTAGTGCACTAGTTTTGACCAGGGCCCTATACTATTTTTGACCCATAGAGCTCTGGTCAAAAGTAGTGTACTTTCTAGGGAATAGGGTGCCATTTGGGATGCACATACTGTCTAGTCTCCTAGATGTAGAAGGACAAGAGGAAAACTCCTTGAGTCTCTAGGACGTGATTGGCTGGATGGTGGCTGGTAAAGGGAACTTAATCAATTCTTCCTCCTTGGAACACTGTCAAACAAGTCCTTTCTTACATCTTGCCATGAATACATTACAGACTGTGTGTGATTGATTAGAGACCCTCTGGAGAGGGTGAACAGATGAACCCAGTCCCTCAGCTTGATTAATAGACTTTATTAAGAGACTGAGCTCCTTTTTAATAATAGTAATGTAATAGGGAGTCTACCCACTACTATCACTACTCTGGTTTCTCTCCTTCTCCTTCTCGGTTTCTCTCCTTCTCCTTCTCGGTTTCTCTCCTTCTCCTTCTCAGTTTCTCTCCTTCTCGGTATCTCTCTTTCTCTGTTTCTCTCCTCCTTCTCGGTTTCTCTCCTTCTCCTTCTCGGTTTCTCTCCTTCTCCTTCTCGATTTCTCTCCTTCTCAGTCTCGGTTTCTCTCCTTCTCTTTCTCGGTTGCGCTCCAAATGGCACCCCATTCCCTATATAGTGCACTTTTGACCCAAGAAAGTAGTGCAATACATAGGGAATAGGGTGCCATTTGGGATGCATGCCTCCTCTCCTTCCTCTCTCTTCTTTGATCCATATCCCTGTATACATTGCATTATATTCATTCATTCCCAGCATCTCCATCAAGCCATATCCATCACATGGCTATCAGCATGGCACCGTGGAGTTTGGAATGATTCCACTTTGCACACAGAGCAGGAACACAATGGGTTTCTATTTTGTCTTTTGTGTCTCTCACACTGCACAATATGAAAGCATTAAAAAGTCAATTGTTTTTTGTATCTTTTGCAAACAGTCTCTCTTGGCAATTTGGGAGACAGGATTAATGTTGTGTACTGCTCCACATGCAGTTAACAGCCAAATTAGAATGACTCAATACTGGATTCATAAAACGTTCTTGATCGCCAATATATCATAACTGAAATGATGGTTTTATTGCTCTGCACCTCGGTGGCAGAACTGGTTATCAGTGTTATGACACAGCACAGATTGTTTGTGTAGTGTGTGTGTGTGTGTGTGTGTGTGTGTGTGTGTGCCAATCAGAGAGAAAGAGATCACCACAGATGGAGAGTATTTAGGCTCACTCTACAGACAGACAATAAGCTGATGATCAGTCTGCAAGTATAGTACAGTGTGGGCGTGGCAATGCGGTTGGTTGGGTACAGGTCTTAACTTCCTACCAGGAAGCTAGTCAGCCAATAGCCACCCTGTCAGAGCTCCACTGCTTATCAGTGTGACTGAAACAAGAGAGCAGTGCTACGTTACAGGGCAAGCCAGGCCAGCCAGGGGACACACACAGACACCACCACTTATCAACATAGCTAAATGTTGCAATACACCACCGTGATGTCGGTGATTTATTCAAACAGTGATACTACTGATAGGGTCATTCACAGCCACCACATTCCTGCTCTGACCAAGACAGGTTATGTTTGTTTTACTGAGGCAGTCTAGACAGCCACATCCAGGGGATGACATCACCGCCTAGCCTAGCCTAGCCAGACCAGACCAGACCAGACATACAGCAAACAGTGTGTGTGTGTGTGTGTGTGTGTGTGTGTGTGTGTGTGTGCTGCTTGCTTGTTGTAAACGTGGGTAGGCAGCAGGTCGATACTGCAGGTGTGAGGCCTTAGCTGTATAATGATGATGCCTACAAGCGTTGGAGATGTAAACTCAGGTTATTGATCTCCAACCCTTCAATACGGTGAGGAGTCTAACAGACAGAATCAAGGTCTTCCATGTCTGACTGTCTGTTTAGGTGCCCATGGCCAGTCTTCACTCTAGTTCAAAAACTTTTTGGGACTTTTCTATTGGTTCCTTTGCAGCAGGAAAGATCAATCAAGCACCGTATTTCAAATGGTTTAAAATAGTAACTGAACCCTGCTCTGGTCCACTTGGAGAGGAGAGGACGAGAGAGTAGTGGAGAAGAGGAGAGGACAGGAGGCAAAAAGCACTCCATTCTTCCCAACTTCTCTCTTTGTGCTTAGATAAACTTGTTGTCAGGCACATTGTGGCCCACTCCATGTGACACCTCACTCTGATAATGGCATTTTCATGCAAATGACAGAGGGTGAGAGAGCAGTGACACCAATTGTGTGTGTGTTTTGTTTGTGTGTTTTGTGTGTACAATTTCTGCGTCTGTTTTTTCGTGCATGTGTGTGTGTATTTGAGAATGAAAGTATGTATAACAGAACTATTCAACAGTACGAGAGGTGCTTTGTGTGAAATGGACATATAGAGGAATGTTCTACGTTTGAAGGGAGTTATCAGTACTGATTATCCAACCAAACCAAACTTTACTCATCATGCTAGTTTGTGCTGAAATGGGTTGTTGTGCGCTGCTGGAGCCAAGGTTGATTCATACCACCCCTCACGCTGCCAGTCAGAGACTGAGTCCCAGATGACACCCTATTCCCAATATAGTTCACTACTTTTGACCACTATATAGTGAATAGGGTTTAATTTGGGGATGCAACCAGACAGACTGGAAGATGGAGGTGGGGGTTATTTTCGGAAGTGGCAGAAGAAGCGCATGGGCGAGCCGGGCAGCGCCCCATGAATGTTCCCCCTCCATCCCCAGCTGAGAGCCTCCTCTCTGGGCTTTGTCTCACAAGGAGAAGGGGGCACAATGAAGTGGCGCTCTCAGAAACGGGGAGGGGTTGGCGCTGTGTCACTTTGTCCTCCCTCTGAGGGGGCAGTGAGTACGTGCCGCCCTGTCTGTTGTCATGCTAAGACCACAGCACCACTCACTGGAACTGTATCCCCAGTATCCCCCATTCACAGACAGCCCAGCTCAGCCCACATCACACTCACACAGTACAGGGAAGGAGAGAAACATGGAGGACATTCAATTTCCTTCTCTAATACCCCATGCTTCCTCAAAGACAAAAGCTTGAGTATTTCTCAAAGAAATTATCTCTGCTCCCATGCAGGAGCCATGGAAAGGAAACACTTGGTTAGTTGATGAAGAGGAGGGGTTAGGAGTTTGGACCCTCAGGTCCTATGGGACCATCACAATCTTCATAGCGTAGCCTAGTTTTCCTCTGGGATTGACCATGGGAAAAGGCATGTCTAATGTCATTTCACAGGTAGATAAAGCTTGGAGATTGGAGAGTAATTGCCAGTAATAACAAATAGTTCTCAGAAATCCCCTGAGACATATTTTCTTCTTCTCTTCAATTTACCAATGAAGATTCGCTGTAAATGTAGCTATGCAGGCTAACGAAATATACAAACTCTGACCTGTGACCTTTGTACTCTAGTTTGAAGGTCATGGCTCTCCTTTACATACACAGATGAGGTCCTCTATCCGGAAATGATAAGACAAACAACAGAGAAGAGGTAAGGTCAGCGAGTTAAAGCAACAGCTGAGATGACAGTTAATTGGCCGAGGGCGGTTGTAACTGTCATCTATTTCCCCCAGGCTGACGAGTCTGACAGGGGATCCTCCCCTGGCCTCTGCCTCTCTGTCTCTCTGCCTCTCTGCTCTCTCTCTCTCTCTCTCTCTCTCTCTCTCTCCCCCCACACACACACACTCCAACAAGCATCTTCACTCATCAGCTGTCTATCTCCCATAGTTCAACCAGTGGACATGCAGGGGGGAAATTATTATATTTATATTACTTATAAATGTGAATATTATTTCATTATCTAAATCATAGTGTATCTCATTGCGATACACAATAAACACAGTGACAAATGGGAAAGTCATGAATCACGGATGTGTAGACGTACAACCTGTCTATGAATCAACTGGCAGAAGTGGTCCTATTATAGTGAAAGGTCTCTTATCCTACCAGCATGGGACCCTTCCAACCCCAGTTCAAAGGACAGGCTGACTGAGAGAGCATCGATAAGCTGGTGTGTAGGTATCATCCAATACACTCTAATGAGTTGTTTAGTCCTCTCTGTCAGTCATAGGTATTAGTGATACATGGAAAACAGCCTACTGAGGCGGGGACACATCTATGTAGAATAGTGGGGATTGGTAAAGCTCTCTGCCTTGCCTGCGTGTCTGAGACAGAGAGAGAGACATAGAGAGACGGAGGAGTGATGGTTTTTGCAGAGTTTGTCTGTCTGCCTGGCTGCCTGTCTGATTTAGCAGGGCCTGGTCCCCGGTCTGGTCCTGGCTACGGTGCGGTGTGAGAGGTTGTGTGTGAGGGAGATAATGGTCCTTTGTCCACGCCACTCAGCGCTCCACTGGCACACAGCTGGCACACAGCTGGCCATCTCTTACCCCCCTAGTCCCGGCCCGCTACAGAATGCCAGACATACAGTGTAAAGGAATAGGGGTAGAGTGGGTTAAGAGAGAATAACATTTGTGTTAATGTGGAGGAGGAGATGTGAGGAGGTGGAAGGAGAAAGCCACACGGCACAGGGACCTCCTGCTGCCCCCAGGATCCATCTGCAGCTCTGCAGGACACGCCAGGAGGAGGTCCGTTAGTGACGGACAGCAGATAGCTAATGACTTTGATTAAGGCAGGCCCAGCACCTCTCTGATTCAGAGGGGTTGGGTTAAATGCAGAAGACACATTTAGGTTGAATGCATTCAGTTGTGTAACTGACTAGACATAATACTCTTTAGGCCAACAACCCCCTCTTTCATTTTTTATTTTTTATTTCACCTTTATTTTACCAGGTAGGCCAGTTGAGAACAAGTTCTCATTTACAACTGCGACCTGGCCAAGAATAAAGCAAAGCAATGCAACACAGACAACAGAGAGTTACACATGGAATAAACACATTTACAGTCAATAATACAATAGAAAAGTCTACATACAGTGTGTACAAATGTAGTAAGATTAGGGAGGTAATGCAATAAATAAGCCATAGAAGGGAAATAATTACAATTTAGCAATTAAACACTGGAGTGATAGATGTGCAGAAGATGAATGCAAGTAGAGATACTGGGGTGCAAAGGAGCAAAAAATAATAACAAAAATGGGGATGAGGTAGTTGGGTGGACTGTTTGGGCTATGTACAGGTGCAATGATCGGTAAGCTGCTCTGACAGCTGATGCTTAAAGTTAGTGAGGGAGATAAGAGTCTCCAGCTTCAGTGATTTTTGCAATTCGTTCCAGTCATTGGCAGCAGAGAACTGGAAGGAAAGGCGGCCAAAATAGGAGTTGGCTTTGGGGGTGACCAGTGAAATATACCTGCTGGAGCGCGTGCTACGGATGGGTGCTGCTATGGTGACCAGTGAGCTGAGATAAGGCGAGGCTTTACCTAGCAAAGACTTGTAGATGACCTGGAGCCAGTGGGTTTGGTGACGAATATGAAGCGAGAGCCAGCCAGAGAGAGCATACAGGTCACAGTGGTGGGAAGTATATGGGATTTTCGTGACAAAACGGATGGCACTGTGATAGACTACATCCAGTTTGTTGAGTAGAGTGTTGGAGGCTATTTTATAAATTACATCGCTGAAGTCAAGGATCGGTAGGATGGTCAGTTTTACGAGGGTATGTTTGGCAGCATGAGTGAAGGATGCTTTGATGCGAAATAGGAATCCGATTCTAGATTTAATTTTGGATTGGAGATGCTTAATGTGAGTCTGGAAGGAGAGTTTACAGTCTAACCAGACACCATGGTATTTGTAGTCCCATATTTAAGTCAGAACCGTCCAGAGTAGTGATGCCAGTCGGACGGGCGGGTGTGGGCAGCGATTGGTTGAAGAGCATGCATTTAGTATTACTTGCATTAAAGAGCAGTTACCTTAGCTTTCTTGGGAACAGGAACAATGGTGGCCCTCTTGAAGCATGTGGGAACAGCAGACTGGGATAAGGATTGATTGAATATGTCCGTAAACACACCAGCCAGTTGGTCTGCGCATGCTCTGGGGACACAGCTGGGGATGCCGTCTGGGCCTGCAGACCTGCGAGGGTTAACACGTTTAAATGTTTTTCTCACGTCGGCTGAAGTGAAGGAGAGTCCGCAGGTTTTGGTAGTGGGCCGTGTCAGTGGCACTGTATTGTCCTCAAAGTGAGCAAAGAAGTTGTTCAGGCTGTCTGGGAGCAAGACATCCCGGTCCGCGACGGGGCTGGTTTTCTTTTTGTAATCCGTGATTGACTGTAGACCCTGCCACATACCTCTGGTGTCTGAGCCGTTGAATTGCGACTCTACTTTGTCTATATACTGACGCTTAGCTTGTTTGATTGCCTTGCGGAGGGAATAGCTACACTGTTTGTATTCGGTCATGTTTCCGGTCACCTTGCCCTGATTAAAATCAGTGGTTTGCGCTTTCAGTATCGTGCGAATGCTGCTATCAATCCACGGTTTCTGGTTGGGGAATGTTTTAATTAACACTGTGGGTACAACATCACCGATGCACTTACTAATAAACTCGCTCACTGAATCAGTGTATTCATCAATGTTGTTGTTTGACGCAATGCGGAACATATCCCAGTCCATGACATCGAAGCAATCTTGAAGCGTGGAATCAGATCGGTCGGACCAGCGTTGAACAGACCTTAGCGCGTTTTAGTTTCTGTCTATAGGCTGGGAGCAACAAATGGAATCGTGGTCAGCTTTTCTGAAAGGAGGGCGGGGGAGGGCGTTATATGCGTTGCGGAAGTAAGAATAACAATGATCCAGGGTTTTACCAGCCCTGGTTGCACAATCGATATGCTGATAGAATTTAGGGAGTCTGGTTTTCAAATTAGCCTTGTTAAAATCCCCAGCTACACTGAATGCAGCCTTGGGATATGTGGTTTCCAGTTTACATAGAGTCAGTTCCTTCAGGGCCATCGATATGTCTGCTTGTGGGGTAATGTATGCGGCTGTGATTATAATCAAAGAGAATTCTCTTGGTAGATAATGCGGTCGGCATTTGATTGTGAGGAATTCTAAGTCAGGTGAACAGAAGGACTTGAGTTCCTGTATGTTGTTATGATCACACCACGTCCCGTTAATCATAAGGCATACCGCCCCTTCTTCTTCTTACCAGAGATATGCTTGCTTCTGTTGTCGCGATGCGTGAAGAAACCAGCTAGCTGTACCGACTCTGATAGCGTGTCTCGAGTGAGCCATGTTTCTGTGAAGCAAAGAACGTTACAGTCTCATATATCTCTCTGGAATGCTACCCGTGCTCAGATTTCATCTACCTTGTTGTCAAGAGACTGGACATTGGCGAGTAGAATGCTCGGGAGCGGTACGCGATGTGCCCGTCTCCGGAGCCTAACCAGAAGACCGCTTTGTCTGCCCCTTTTACAGCATTTTTGTTTTAGTTCGCCAGCTGGGATCCGATCCATTGTCTTGGGTGGTGGGCAAAACAGAGAATCCGCTTCGGGAAAGTCGTATTCCTGGTCGTAATGTTGGTGAGTTGACGTTGCTCTTATATCCAATAGTTCCTCCCGACTGTATGTAATAAAACCTAAGATTACCTGGGGTAACAATGTAAGAAATAACAAGTAAGAAAACAAAATAGTGCATAGTTTCCTCGGAATGCGAAGAGAGGGGGCCGTCTCTGTTGGCGCCGGAAATATAGATTGGTGATCTGTTTGTTAACTTGGCTTTCAAAGACTTTAGTAAGGCAGGGTAGGATAGAAATAGGTCTGTAAAAGTTTGGGTCTAGAGTGTCATCCTCTTTGAAGAGGGGGATGACTGTGGCAGCTTTCCAATCTTTAGGGATCTCAGATGATAGGAAAGAAAGGTTGAACACAGCTAGTAATAGTGGTTGCAACAATTGCAGCGGATCATTTTAGAAAGAGAGGTTCCAGATTGTTTAGCCCAGCTGATTTGTAGTGGTCTAGATTTTGCAGCTCTTTCAGCTATCAGCTATCATCAGCTATCTGGATTTGGGTGAAGGAGAAATGGGGAGGCTTGGGCAAGTTGCTGTGGGGGGTGCAGAGCTGTTGACCGGGGTAGGGGTAGCCAGGTGGAAAGCATGGCCAGCCGTAGAAAAATGCTTATTGAAATTCTCGATTATCTAGATTTATCGGTGGTGACAGTGTTTCCTAGCCTCAGTGCAGCTGGCAGGAGGTGCTCTTATTCCCAAAATTTTGGGAGTTTGTGCTACAGGACACACATTTCTGTTTGAAAAAGCTAGCCATTTCTTTCCTAACTGCCTGTGTGTATTGGTTCCTAACTTCCCAGAAAGGTTGCATATCATAGGGGCTATTCGATATTAATGCAGTACGCCACAGGATGTTTTTGTGGTGCTGGTCAAGGGCAGTCACGTCTGGAGTGAACTAGGGCTATATCTGTTCTTAGTTCTAAAACAATTGAAAGGGGCATGCTTATTTAAGATGGTGAAGAAAGCACTTTTAAAGAATAACCAAACATCCTCTACTGATGGAATGAGGCCAATATCCTTCCAGGATTCCCGGGCAGGTTGATTAGAAAGGCCTGCTCGCTGAAGTGTTTTAGGGAGCGTTTGACAGTGATGAGGGATGATTGGTTGACCACGGACCCATTACGGAAGCAGGCAATGAGGCAGTGATCACTGAGATCCTGGTTGGAGACAGCAGAGGTGTATTTAGAGGGCAGGTTGGTCAGGATGATATCTATGAGGGTGCCCATGT
Organism: Oncorhynchus tshawytscha; assembly: GCF_018296145.1. NCBI lineage: Eukaryota > Metazoa > Chordata > Actinopteri > Salmoniformes > Salmonidae > Oncorhynchus > Oncorhynchus tshawytscha. The sequence goes on along the minus strand of NC_056440.1, from coordinate 71,570,777 downwards.
TTACGGATTTAGGGTTGTACCTGGTAGGTTCCATGATAATTTGTGTGAGATTGAGGGCATCTAGTTTAGATTGTAGGACTGCTGGGGTGTTAATCATATCCCAGTTTAGGTCACCTAACAGTACAAACTCTGAAGCTAAACGGGGGGGCAATTAATTCACATATGGTGTCCAGGGCACAGCTGGGGGCTGAGGGGGGTCTATAACAAGCTGCAACAGTGAGAGACATATTTCTGTAAAGGTAGATTTTTTAAAGAGGAAGCTCAAACTGTTTGGGCACAGACCTGGATAGCATGACAGAACTCTGCAGGCTATCTCTGCAGTAGATTGCAACTCCACCCCCTTTGACCGTTCTATCTTGACGGAAAATGTTGTAGTTGGGGATGGAAATTTCAGAATTTTTGGTGGCCTTCTTAAGCCAGGATTCAGACACGGCTAGGACATCAGGGTGTGCTAAAGCAGTGAATAAAACAAACTTAGGGAAGGGGCTTCTGATGTTAATGTGCATGAAACCCGGCTTTTAGGGTTACAGAAGTCAACAAATGATAGCACTTAGGAGTGGAACTGGAGGCTACAGGGCCTCAAATCAAATCAAATTTATTTATATAGCCCTTCGTACATCAGCTGATATCTCAAAGTACAGAAGCCCAGCCCAAAACCCCAGAGCAGCAAGCAATGCTTAACCTCTATCATCAAATCAAATCAGGCTCAGCTGATATCTGGGGTACAGAAACCCAGCCCAAAACCCCAAACAGCAAGCAATGCAGGTGTAGAAGCACGGTGGCTAGGAAAAACTCCCTAGAAAGGCCAAAACCTAGGAAGAAACCTAGAGAGGAACCAGGCTGGGGTGCCAGTCCTCTTCTGGCTGTGAGAGATTATAACAGAACATGGCCAAGATGTTCAAATGTTCATAAATGACCAGCATGGTCGAATAATAATAAGGCAGAACAGTTGAAACTGGAGCAGCAGCACGGTCAGGTGGACTGGGGACAGCAAGGAGTCATCATGTCAGGTAGTTCTGGGGCATGGTCCTAGGGCTCAGGTCCTCAGAGAGAGAGAAAGAAAGAGAGAATTAGAGAGAGCATATGTGGGGTGGCCAGTCCTCTTCTGGCTGTGCCGGGTGGAGATTATAACAGAACATGGCCAAGATGTTCAAATGTTCATAAATGACCAGCATGGTCGAATAATAATAAGGCAGAACAGTTGAAACTGGAGCAGCAGCACGGCCAGGTGGACTGGGGACAGCAAGGAGTCATCATGTCAGGTAGTCCTGGGGCATGGTCCTAGGGCTCAGGTCCTCCGAGAGAGAGAAAGAAAGAGAGAAGGAGAGAATTAGAGAACGCACTTAGATTCACACAGGACACCGAATAGGACAGGAGAAGTACTCCAGATATAACAAACTGACCCTGACACATAAACTACTGCAGCATAAATACTGGAGGCTGAGACAGGAGGGGTCAGGAGACAACGTGGCCCAATCCGAGGACACCCCCGGACAGGACCAAACAGGAAGGATATAACCCCACCCACTTTGCCAAAGCACAGCCCCCACACCACTAGAGGGATATCTTCAACCACCAACTTACCATCCTGAGGCAAGGCTGAGTATAGCCCACAAAGATCTCCGCCATGGCACAACCAAGGGGGGGCGCCAACCCAGACAGGATGACCACATCAGTGAATCAACCCACTCAGGTGACGCAGCCCTTCCAGGGACGACATGAGAGAGCCCCAGTAAGCCAGTGACTTAGCCCCTGTAATAGGGTTAGAGGCAGAGAATCCCAGTGGAAAGAGGGGAACCGGCCAGGCAGAGACAGCAAGGGCGGTTCGTTGCTCCAGAGCCTTTCCGTTCACCTTCCCACTCCTGGGCCAGACTACACTCAATCATATGACCCACTGAAGAGATGAGTCTTCAGTAAAGACTTAAAGGTTGAGACCGAGTTTGCGTCTCTGACATGGGTAGGCAGACCGTTCCATAAAAATGGAGCTCTATAGGAGAAAGCCCTGCCTCCAGCTGTTTGCTTAGAAATTCTAGGGACAATTAGGAGGCCTCACCAGAGGAACAGAGGAGGAGTAGGATAAGGGTATGGCTACAGACTATAAGAACTGGTCGTCTAGTGCATTGGGGACAGAGAATAAAAGGAGCACATTTCTGGTCATGGTAGAATAGATCCAAGGCATAATGTACAGACAAGGGTATGGTAGGATGTGAGTACAGTGGAGGTAAACCTAGGCGTTGAGTGACAATGAGAGAGGTTTCGTCTCTGGAGGGACAAGTTAAGCCAGGTGAGGTCTCTGCATGTGTGTGGGGTGGGACAAAAGCGCTATCTAAGACATTTTGAGCGGGACTGAAGGCTCTACAGTGAAATAAAACAGTAAACACTAGCCAAGACAGCAGTAGGCAAGGCAAATTGACATTAAAGAGAGGCATAAAGCAATCACAGGTGTTGATCAGGAGATCTAAGACAACAATGGGTAAATGGCGATGAATGGGCAGAGTGGGTCAGTTAGGTACATACAGGACCTCAGTTCGATGCTGGGGCCGACAGGTAAACAAAATGAGGTACCGTGTTATTGAAACAGTCCAGGGGGCATCAGCTGTGTAGGCGAGCAGGCTCAAAAGAGCAGCAATAGGTGAGTCAGGGTGCTGTTCGGTAGTCACTACTACTCTAGGCGAGGAGGGGACACAGCGGTCAGAAAAGCTAGCGGGCCGGGGCTAGTAGATGGTCCCTCGCCGACATCGTAACAGAATAGCCTGTTGAGACCACATCGTATGATCATGTCGGCAGTCCTGTCGTGATGGATCGGTGGGGCTCCGTGTCAACAATAAGGGTCCAGGCCAATTGGCAAAGGAGGTATTGTAGCCCTAGAATTAGCTGGTATATGGGCCTAGCTCGAGGCTAGCTCAAGGCTAGCTGGTGCTTGCTTCGAGACAGAGGCGTTAGCTAACTGTAGCCACTCGTTTGCAGCGATCTAGCTGCGATGATCCGGAGTAATGATCCAGTGTAATGATCCAGAGTGGTAGGAATCCAGTGATATGGTAGAGAGAAGCAGTCCGATGTACTCTGGGTTGATATTGCACTGTGCAGACTGGCAGGTGTTGTCCAAGGCTGCTGACGACGGGGGAAAAAAGGCGAGGACCGCTAGCCTAGGCTAACAAAGACTAGTAGCTAGTTAGCTGGCTAGCTCCTGATGGAAGTTCCAGTTATAAGGAATAAAAATAGCAGATCCGTACCACATTGGGTGAGGCCGGTTGCAGGAAAGTATATTAAGTTCGTAGATAGAAAGTGGAATTAAGATATGTATGACAAGATTGGCTATTTACATGGGATAAGACACTGGATACGACAAAGACAGATACACACATCCCACTGCAGCGCCATCTTTGAAAACTGTCTGGGGCTCAGTTACATCCCTCTATAGGCTCTCTATACGCACTCCCTATACTGTTTATATTCCCTAATTTCTCCTGTGTCATCCCTCTTGTCCACCTAACCCTAACCTAACTCTGGCTCCAACCCTACCCCTAACTCTGTCTCCAACCCTACCCTAACTCTGTCTCAAATCCTAACCCTAACTCTGTCTCAAATCCTAACCCTAACTCTGGCTCCTACCCTACCCTAACTCTGTCTCCAATCCTAACCCTAGCTCCAGCCCTAAACTTAACCCTGGCTTCAACCCTAACACTAACTCTGGCTCCCACCCTACCCTAACTCTGGCTTCAACCCTAACACTAACTCTGGCTCCCACCCTACCCTAACTCTGGCTTCAACCCTAACCCTAACTCTGGCTTCCACCCTACCCTAACTCTGTTTCAAATCTTAACCCTAACACTGGCTCCTACCCTACCCTAACTCTGTCTCCAATCCTAACCCTAACTCTGGCTCCAACCCTAACCCTAACTCTAAATCCTACCCTACCCTAACTCTGTTTCCAATCCTAACCCTAACTCTGGCTCCATCAAAGCTGGGACCGAGAGACTGAAAAACAGCTTCTATCTCAAGGCCATCAGACTGTTAAACAGCCACCACTAACATTGAGTGGCTACTGCCAACACACTGTCAATGACACTGACTCTACTCCAGCCACTTTAATCATGGGAATTGATGGGAAATTATGTAAATATATCACTAGCCACTTTAAACAATGCTACCTTATATAATGTTACTTACCCTACATTGTTCATCTCATATGCATACGTTGATACTGTACTCTATATCATCGACTGCATCCTTATGTAATACATGTATCACTAGCCACTTTAACTATGCCACTTGGTTTACATACTTATCTCATATGTATATACTGTACTCGATATCATCTACTGTATCTTGCCTATGCTGCTCTGTACCATCACTCATTCATATATCCTTATGTACATATTCTTTATCCCCTTACACTGTGTATGACAATAGTTTTTTTTGGAATTGTTAGTTAGATTACTTGCTCGTTATTACTGCATTGTCGGAACTAGAAGCACAAGCATTTCGCTACACTCGCATTAACATCTGCTAACCATGTGTATGTGACAAATAAAATTTGATTTGATTTGATTTGAAACCTAACCCTAACTCTTGTCTCCAATCCTAACCCTAACTCTGTCTCCAATCCTAACCCTAACTCTTGCTCCAACCCTAACCCTAACTCTGAATCCTACCCTACCCTAACTCTGGCTCCTACCCTACCCTACCTCTAACCCTAACCCTGGCTCCTACCCTACCCCTCCTTCCTTACATCCATATATCTTCTCGTCTTGTCCTTTCCTTCCATCCCTTCTCTTTAAAATAAAGTGTGGATAGACATTAGGGCAAGTGAAATAAAGTGTGGATATACATTAGGGAGTGTGAAATAAAGTGTGGATAGACATTAGGGCATGTGAAATAAAGTGTGGATAGACATTAGGGCATGTGAAATAAAGTGTGGATAGACATTAGGGAGTGTGAAATAAAGTGTGGATAGACATTAGGGCATGTGAAATAAAGTGTGGACAGACATTAGAGAATGTGAAATAAAGTGTGGATAGACATTAGGGAGTGTGAAATAAAGTGTGGATAGACATTAGGGAGTGTGAAATAAAGTGTGGATAGACATTGGAGCATGTGAAATAAAGTGTGGATAGACATTAGGGCATGTGAAATAAAGTGTGGATAGACATTAGGGAGTGTGAAATAAAGTGTGGATAGACATTAGGGAGTGTGAAATAAAGTGTGGATAGACATTGGAGCATGTGAAATAAAGTGTGGATAGACATTAGGGCATGTGAAATAAAGTGTGGATAGACATTAGGGCATGTGAAATAAAGTGTGGATAGACAGGGCATGTGAAATAAAGTGTGGATAGACATTAGGGCATGTGAAATAAAGTGTGGATAGACATTAGGGCATGTGAAATAAAGTGTGGATAGACATTAGGGCATGTGAAATAAAGTGTGGATAGACATTAGGGCATGTGAAATAAAGTGTGGATAGACATTAGGGCATGTGAAATAAAGTGTGGATAGACATTAGGGAGTGTGAAATAAAGTGTGGATAGACATTAGGGCATGTTAAATAAAGTGTGGATAGACATTAGGGAGTGTGAAATAAAGTGTGGATAGACATTAGGGCATGTGAAATAAAGTGTGGATAGACATTAGGGCATGTGAAATAAAGTGTGGATAGACATTAGGGCATGTGAAATAAAGTGTGGATAGACATTGGAGCATGTGAAATAAAGTGTGGATAGACATTAGGGAGTGTGAAATAAAGTGTGGATAGACATTAGGGCATGTGAAATAAAGTGTGGATAGACATTAGGGCATGTGAAATAAAGTGTGGATAGACATTAGAGAATGTGAAATAAAGTGTGGATAGACATTAGAGAATGTAAAATAAAGTGTGGATAGACATTAGAGAATGTAAAATAAAGTGTGGATAGACATTAGGGCATGTGAAATAAAGTGTGGATAGACATTAGGGCATGTGAAATAAAGTGTGGATAGACATTAGGGCATGTGAAATAAAGTGTGGATAGACATTAGGGCATGTGAAATAAAGTGTGGATAGACATTAGGGCATGTGAAATAAAGTGTGGATAGACATTAGAGAATGTGAAATAAAGTGTGGATAGACATTAGGGCATGTGAAATAAAGTGTGGATAGACATTAGGGCATGTGAAATAAAGTGTGGATAGACATTAGGGCATGTGAAATAAAGTGTGGATAGACATTAGGGAGTGTGAAATAAAGTGTGGATAGACATTAGGGCATGTGAAATAAAGTGTGGATAGACATTAGGGCATGTGAAATAAAGTGTGGATAGACATTAGGGCATGTGAAATAAAGTGTGGATAGACATTAGGGCATGTGAAATAAAGTGTGGATAGACATTAGGGAGTGTGAAATAAAGTGTGGATAGACATTAGGGCATGTGAAATAAAGTGTGGATAGACATTAGGGCATGTGAAATAAAGTGTGGACAGACATTAGAGAATGTGAAATAAAGTGTGGATAGACATTAGGGCATGTGAAATAAAGTGTGGACAGACATTAGAGAATGTGAAATAAAGTGTGGACAGACATTAGAGAATGTGAAATAAAGTGTGGATAGACATTAGGGCATGTGAAATAAAGTGTGGATAGACATTAGGGCATGTGAAATAAAGTGTGGACAGACATTAGGGCATGTGAAATAAAGTGTGGATAGACATTAGAGCATGTGAAATCAAGTGTGGATAGACATTAGGGCATGTGAAATAAAGTGTGGATAGACATTAGGGAGTGTGAAATAAAGTGTGGATAGACATTAGGGAGTGTGAAATAAAGTGTGGATAGACATTAGGGCATGTGAAATAAAGTGTGGATAGACAATAGGGCATGTGAAATAAAGTGTGGATAGACATTAGGGCATGTGAAATAAAGTGTGGATAGACATTAGGGAGTGTGAAATAAAGTGTGGATAGACATTAGGGCATGTGAAATAAAGTGTGGATAGACATTAGGGCATGTGAAATAAAGTGTGGACAGACATTAGAGAATGTGAAATAAAGTGTGGATAGACATTGGAGCATGTGAAATAAAGTGTGGATAGACATTAGGGAGTGTGAAATAAAGTGTGGATAGACATTAGGGCATGTGAAATAAAGTGTGGATAGACATTAGGGCATGTGAAATAAAGTGTGGATAGACATTAGGGCATGTGAAATAAAGTGTGGATAGACATTAGGGCATGTGAAATAAAGTGTGGATAGACATTAGAGCATGTGAAATAAAGTGTGGATAGACATTAGGGCATGTGAAATAAAGTGTGGATAGACATTAGGGAGTGTGAAATAAAGTGTGGATAGACATTAGGGAGTGTGAAATAAAGTGTGGATAGACATTAGGGCATGTGAAATAAAGTGTGGATAGACATTAGGGCATGTGAAATAAAGTGTGGATAGACATTAGGGAGTGTGAAATAAAGTGTGGATAGACATTAGGGCATGTGAAATAAAGTGTGGATAGACATTAGGGAGTGTGAAATAAAGTGTGGATAGACATTAGGGAGTGTGAAATAAAGTGTGGATAGACATTAGGGCATGTGAAATAAAGTGTGGAAAGATATTTGGGAGTGTGAAATAAAGTGTGGATAGACATTGGAGCATGTGAAATAAAGTGTGGATAGACATTAGGGCATGTGAAATAAAGTGTGGACAGACATTAGGGCATGTGAAATAAAGTGTGGATAGACATTAGGGAGTGTGAAATAAAGTGTGGATAGACATTGGAGCATGTGAAATAAAGTGTGGATAGACATTAGGGCATGTGAAATAAAGTGTGGATAGACATTATGGAGTGTGAAATAAAGTGTGGATAGACATTAGGGAGTGTGAAATAAAGTGTGGATAGACATTAGGGCATGTGAAATAAAGTGTGGATAGACATTAGGGCAGTGTGAAATAAAGTGTGGATAGACATTAGGGCATGTGAAATAAAGTGTGGATAGACATTAGGGCATGTGAAATAAAGTGTGGATAGACATTAGGGCAGTGTGAAATAAAGTGTGGATAGACATTAGGGCATGTGAAATAAAGTGTGGATAGACATTATGGAGTGTGAAATAAAGTGTGGATAGACATTAGGGAGTGTGAAATAAAGTGTGGATAGACATTATGGAGTGTGAAATAAAGTGTGGATAGACATTAGGGCATGTGAAATAAAGTGTGGATAGACATTAGGGCATGTGAAATAAAGTGTGGATAGACATTGGGGCATGTGAAATAAAGTGTGGATAGACATTATGGCAGTGTGAAATAAAGTGTGGATAGACATTAGGGCAGTGTGAAATAAAGTGTGGATAGACATTAGGGCATGTGAAATAAAGTGTGGATAGACATTAGGGCATGTGAAATAAAGTGTGGATAGACATTAGGGCATGTGAAATAAAGTGTGGATAGACATTAGGGCAGTGTGAAATAAAGTGTGGATAGACATTGGGGCATGTGAAATAAAGTGTGGATAGACATTATGGAGTGTGAAATAAAGTGTGGATAGACATTATGGCATGTGAAATAAAGTGTGGATAGACATTAGGGAGTGTGAAATAAAGTGTGGATAGACATTGGGGCATGTGAAATAAAGTGTGGATAGACATTAGGGAGTGTGAAATAAAGTGTGGATAGACATTAGGGCATGTGAAATAAAGTGTGGATAGACATTAGGGCAGTGTGAAATAAAGTGTGGATAGACATTAGGGCATGTGAAATAAAGTGTGGATAGACATTAGGGAGTGTGAAATAAAGTGTGGATAGACATTATGGAGTGTGAAATAAAGTGTGGATAGACATTATGGAGTGTGAAATAAAGTGTGGATAGACATTATGGAGTGTGAAATAAAGTGTGGATAGACATTATGGATGTGAAATAAAGTGTGGATAGACATTATGGAGTGTGAAATAAAGTGTGGATAGACATTATGGAGTGTGAAATAAAGTGTGGATAGACATTATGGAGTGTGAAATAAAGTGTGGATAGACATTAGGGAGTGTGAAATAAAGTGTGGATAGACATTATGGAGTGTGAAATAAAGTGTGGATAGACATTAGGGAGTGTGAAATAAAGTGTGGATAGACATTATGGAGTGTGAAATAAAGTGTGGATAGACATTATGGAGTGTGAAATAAAGTGTGGATAGACATTATGGAGTGTGAAATAAAGTGTGGATAGACATTAGGGCATGTGAAATAAAGTGTGGATAGACATTAGGGAGTGTGAAATAAAGTGTGGATAGACATTAGGGAGTGTGAAATAAAGTGTGGATAGACATTAGGGAGTGTGAAATAAAGTGTGGATAGACATTAGGGCATGTGAAATAAAGTGTGGATAGACATTAGGGAGTGTGAAATAAAGTGTGGATAGACATTAGGGAGTGTGAAATAAAGTGTGGATAGACATTAGGGCATGTGAAATAAAGTGTGGATAGACATTAGGGAGTGTGAAATAAAGTGTGGATAGACATTAGGGAGTGTGAAATAAAGTGTGGATAGACATTAGGGAGTGTGAAATAAAGTGTGGATAGACATTAGGGCATGTGAAATAAAGTGTGGATAGACATTAGGGAGTGTGAAATAAAGTGTGGATAGACATTGGGGCATGTGAAATAAAGTGTGGATAGACATTATGGAGTGTGAAATAAAGTGTGGATAGACATTAGGGAGTGTGAAATAAAGTGTGGATAGACATTAGGGAGTGTGAAATAAAGTGTGGATAGACATTAGGGAGTGTGAAATAAAGTGTGGATAGACATTGGGGCATGTGAAATAAAGTGTGGATAGACATTAGGGAGTGTGAAATAAAGTGTGGATAGACATTAGGGCATGTGAAATAAAGTGTGGATAGACATTATGGAGTGTGAAATAAAGTGTGGATAGACATTATGGAGTGTGAAATAAAGTGTGGATAGACATTAGGGAGTGTGAAATAAAGTGTGGATAGACATTGGGGCATGTGAAATAAAGTGTGGATAGACATTAGGGAGTGTGAAATAAAGTGTGGATAGACATTAGGGCATGTGAAATAAAGTGTGGATAGACATTAGGGAGTGTGAAATAAAGTGTGGATAGACATTGGGGCATGTGAAATAAAGTGTGGATAGACATTATGGAGTGTGAAATAAAGTGTGGATAGACATTATGGAGTGTGAAATAAAGTGTGGATAGACATTATGGAGTGTGAAATAAAGTGTGGATAGACATTATGGAGTGTGAAATAAAGTGTGGATAGACATTATGGAGTGTGAAATAAAGTGTGGATAGACATTATGGAGTGTGAAATAAAGTGTGGATAGACATTATGGAGTGTGAAATAAAGTGTGGATAGACATTATGGAGTGTGAAATAAAGTGTGGATAGACATTAGGGAGGTGTGAAATAAAGTGTGGATAGACATTATGGAGTGTGAAATAAAGTGTGGATAGACATTATGGAGTGTGAAATAAAGTGTGGATAGACATTAGGGCAGTGTGAAATAAAGTGTGGATAGACATTAGGGCATGTGAAATAAAGTGTGGATAGACATTAGGGAGTGTGAAATAAAGTGTGGATAGACATTATGGAGTGTGAAATAAAGTGTGGATAGACATTAGGGCATGTGAAATAAAGTGTGGATAGACATTAGGGCAGTGTGAAATAAAGTGTGGATAGACATTAGGGCATGTGAAATAAAGTGTGGATAGACATTAGGGCAGTGTGAAATAAAGTGTGGATAGACATTAGAGAAATAAAGTGTGAAATAAAGTGTGGATAGACATTAGGGATGTGAAATAAAGTGTGGATAGACATTAGGGAGTGTGAAATAAAGTGTGGATAGACATTAGGGCATGTGAAATAAAGTGTGGATAGACATTAGGGAGTGTGAAATAAAGTGTGGATAGACATTAGGGCATGTGAAATAAAGTGTGGATAGACATTAGGGAGTGTGAAATAAAGTGTGGATAGACATTAGGGAATGTGAAATAAAGTGTGGATAGACATTAGGGCATGTGAAATAAAGTGTGGATAGACATTAGGGCATGTGAAATAAAGTGTGGATAGACATTAGAGCATGTGAAATAAAGTGTGGATAGACATTAGGGCATGTGAAATAAAGTGTGGACAGACATTAGGGCATGTGAAATAAAGTGTGGATAGACATTAGGGAGTGTGAAATAAAGTGTGGATAGACATTAGGGCATGTGAAATAAAGTGTGGATAGACATTAGGGAGTGTGAAATAAAGTGTGGATAGACATTAGGGCATGTGAAATAAAGTGTGGATAGACATTAGGGCATGTGAAATAAAGTGTGGATAGACATTAGGGCATGTGAAATAAAGTGTGGATAGACATTAGGGAGTGTGAAATAAAGTGTGGATAGACATTAGGGCATGTGAAATAAAGTGTGGATAGACATTAGGGAGTGTGAAATAAAGTGTGGATAGACATTAGGGCATGTGAAATAAAGTGTGGATAGACATTAGGGCATGTGAAATAAAGTGTGGATAGACATTAGGGCATGTGAAATAAAGTGTGGATAGACATTAGAGCATGTGAAATAAAGTGTGGATAGACATTAGGGCATGTGAAATAAAGTGTGGATAGACATTAGGGCATGTGAAATAAAGTGTGGACAGACATTAGGGAATGTGAAATAAAGTGTGGATAGACATTAGGGAGTGTGAAATAAAGTGTGGACAGACATTAGGGAATGTGAAATAAAGTGTGGATAGACATTAGGGCATGTGAAATAAAGTGTGGATAGACATTAGGGAGTGTGAAATAAAGTGTGGATAGACATTAGGGCATGTGAAATAAAGTGTGGATAGACATTAGGGAGTGTGAAATAAAGTGTGGATAGACATTAGGGCATGTGAAATAAAGTGTGGATAGACATTAGGCATGTGAAATAAAGTGTGGATAGACATTAAGTGTGAAATAAAGTGTGGATAGACATTAGGGCATGTGAAATAAAGTGTGGATAGACATTAGGGCATGTGAAATAAAGTGTGGATAGACATTAGGGCATGTGAAATAAAGTGTGGATAGACATTAGGGGGTGTGAAATAAAGTGTGGATAGACATTAGGGCATGTGAAATAAAGTGTGGATAGACATTAGGGCATGTGAAATAAAGTGTGGATAGACATTAGGGCATGTGAAATAAAGTGTGGATAGACATTGGGCATGTGAAATAAAGTGTGGATAGACATTAGGGCATGTGAAATAAAGTGTGGATAGACATTAGGGAGTGTGAAATAAAGTGTGGATAGACATTAGGAGCATGTGAAATAAAGTGTGGATAGACATTAGGAGCATGTGAAATAAAGTGTGGATAGACATGAAATAGTGGCATGTGAAATAAAGTGTGGACAGACATTAGAGAATGTGAAATAAAGTGTGGATAGACATTAGGGCATGTGAAATAAAGTGTGGATAGACATTAGGGCATGTGAAATAAAGTGTGGATAGACAGGGCATGTGAAATAAAGTGTGGATAGACATTAGGGCATGTGAAATAAAGTGTGGACAGACATTAGAGAATGTGAAATAAAGTGTGGATAGACATTAGAGCATGTGAAATAAAGTGTGGATAGACATTAGGGCATGTGAAATAAAGTGTGGATAGACATTAGAGCATGTGAAATAAAGTGTGGACAGACATTAGGGAGTGTGAAATAAAGTGTGGATAGACATTAGGGCATGTGAAATAAAGTGTGGATAGACATTAGGGCATGTGAAATAAAGTGTGGATAGACATTAGGGAGTGTGGCGTGAGATCTCTGCTACTGAAACCCTGGGCTCTCATGTTTACACTCACAGATACCCCGTCTCTCCACCTCTCCCTTTCCCAAGCCCCCCTTCCCACAGCCCTTGCCCCCTGGAGAGACCAGCTGACAGGACAGGGTCACAGCAGGCAGGGTAGTGGCAGACTGACAGGTCCAGCACAGCAGGGTAGGGGACCTGATCCAAGGCCAGAATGTGCTGTCCATCCCCACGGACTGACTACCGTGGAGGTTGGAGCCCATCCATGCTACCTTCAGTAGCAGATGTAGTAGTGGAAGTGGTAGAGCTGTAGTACATACAAAGTACATCATTAGTACACCCTTTCATCCTGCACACCTTCACTCCCACTCCTCCTACAGATTCAAATGTGGGGAAGAGAGGGATGAAGACAGAGAGAGAGTAGGAGATAAGTAGAAGGGGAAAGAGGGAGCTGTTTTATAATCGTCCTCTAACTGAAAAAGGGAGCTGTTGTATAATCATCCTCTAACTGAAAAAGGGGGCTGTTGTATAATCATCCTCTAACTGAGAAAGGGGGCTGTTGTATAATCATCCTCTAACTGAAAGAGCTGTCAAATAATCATCCTCTAACTGAAAGAGGGAGCTGTTGTATAATCATCCTCTAACTGAAAAAAGGGGCTGTTGTATAATCATCCTCTAACTGAAAGAGGGAGCAGTCCTATAATCATCCTCTAACTGAAAGAGGGAGCTGTCCTATAATCATCATCTAACTGAAAGAGGGAACTGTCCTATAATCCTCCACTAACTGAAAGAGGGAGCTGCCATATAATCATCCTCTAACTGAGAGGGAGCTGTCCTATAATCATTCTCTAACTGAAAGAGGGAGCTGTCCTATAATCATCCTCTAACTGAAAGAGGGAGCTGCCCTGTAATCATCCTTCAACTGAAAGAGGGAGTTGTCCTATAATCATCCTTTAACTGAAAGAGGGAGCTGCCATATAATCACCCTCGAACTGAAAGAGGGAACTGTCCTATAATCATCTTCATACAAAGAAGGAGCTGTCCTATAATCACCCTCTAACTGAAAGAGGGAGCTGTCCTATAATCACCCTCTAACTGAAAGAGGGAGCTGTCCTATAATTATCATCTAACTGAAAGAGGGAACTGTCCTATAATCATCCTCTAACTGAAAGAGGGAGCTGTCCTGTAATCATCCTCTAACTGAAAGAGGGAGCTGTCCTATAATCATCATCTATTTGAAAGAGGGAGCTGTCCTATAATCATCCTCTAACTGAAAGAGGGAGCTGTCCTATAATCATTCTCTAACTGAAAGAGGGAGCTGTCCTATAATCATCACCTATTTGAAAGAGGGAGCTGTCCTATAATCATTCTCTAACTGAAAGAGGGAGCTGTCCTATAATCATCCTCTAACTGAAAGAGGGAACTGCCCTATAATCATCCTCTAACTGAAATAGGGAGCTGCCCTAAAATCATCCTCTAACTGAAACAGGGAGTGAGAAGTGGGTTTTCAAGGCCTCTGCTCCAATAGCTCTATATCCCAAAATTACGGCGCCTGACATTGGGATGTTCCGGGAGGGCCAAGTGAAGAAACGTAGAGCGAGCTTATCTTACTTCAATGTTTTCAGTCCACAGATGTGTGAAAGCCTCATGAAATCTGCTCCACTACAGTTTTTTCCCCCAGTCTTAACTACCTCATTTACGCAGGTGGAGAAACTGGAGAGCGGCCTGCCATGTCTGAAATAGGATACCAAAGGAGGAGGAGATTCCCAGGTGTCCTTATCTCATCACTCAACCCACCAGAGCTCAGCTGGCACAAACAAGTACTACAGAAGTCAACTGGGTAGACCAACCATTAATTACTGTAGGCTATATGTAGGGACCAACTCAAGCCTTGTGGTTAGACAGTGTCCGCCCTGAGATTGGAAGGTTGGGAGATCAATCCCCGGCTGAGTCATACCAGAGACTGTAAACATGGCGCCCAATGTGTCTCTGCTTGGCTCTCAGCATAAGGAGATAGATTGGGGGTAAGGCCCAGCGATAGACTAACATGGGGGGTGTCCAGGGGGTGTATTTGTACATCAAGCTACCTCACGCTACAGAGCCTATGAGCCGTTCCAGCATGCACAATGGAACTTATATGGAGGGAATACCAAGTGAATTACAGATAAAGGCCTGTGTCAAACAGAGAAAGGGTATTTGAAGCAGCCCTATAGAGGCAACAGGTCCAGATAGACAGAGGCGAGTGTAAAAGTGTACTGCTACATGAGGTCATAAGTCAACACAGGACACCACTGCTGCAGATCAGATCACTGTGGTTATTCAACTGATAAGCGTCTAGCTACTGACCTCGCTAAGTCATTAGCATATATTTTGATCGTTAGTTAACAGACAATTGAGGAATCCGAGAGGTCAGTAAAGAGAAAGAGTTTTGCATGGTAGTTCATCTTGCTGCCTGTGACAATATGCAAAAGATTAGGAAATTCAAATGACGTTGCATCGTTTGCAGACAAATGGCCCACTTTGCTGTTTTGCGTCATGGTAAGTAGATGAACCACATGATCTTGAGTTTGTGGGTTTGGAGGGATTTTTAAAAGTGCAAATATAATGTGCAAATATTGTACAATCCAGGTGTGCAAAGCTCTTAGAGACTTTCCCAGAAAGACTCCCTGCTGTAATCACTTCAGAAGGTGACTCCAACATGTATAGGCTCAGAGGTGTGAATAGTTATGTAAATGACATGTTATTTTCCAATTTTGTTTTCTCACTTTGTCATTATGTGGTATTGTGTGTAGATGGAGTGAGAACAAACATGTACTGTATTTATTCCATTTTGAATTCAGACTGTAACAGAACAAAATGTGGAATGAGTCAAACGGTATGAATACTTTCTGAAGTCACAGTCCACAGCTCGAATGCAATTCAATTGTGTCTTCTATTGCCGGAGAAATGCAAATATGATCTGTAAGATGGTTCCATGATGTTTATAAAACATGACATTTGCGAGCAGTGTAACGGTGAGTGGACATTCCCCCTTTCTCTTTGTGTTGGAGGTTTATCCAGCTCCTGTCAAAAGTTTGGATGGAAGTCAAATCCTCCAGTCTAAGTTGCCTTGTTGGTATTATATACAGTAAGCCCACAGGAAGAAACGATGGTGCCTGTAACTGTGTTTAGACATAGCCTATTTAAAACAAGTTGTTGTTTCATTTTTATTAGTATTTCATTGGAATGATACACTGTAGGCTATAGTCCAATCAGAACATTCTCCACAGCTAAATATGTGTTTGTGTAATCTTATGTATTGCTTTGTCATCAACTCCAGTTAGAATGTTAGCCCTTAATGTTGCTTATTGACAATATTTGGCATGTTCATATCCAGGCCTGGCACCTATATCAGTGTGAATAGTATAGCCTATGTTTAACAATGTATTTCCATAATGAAGTAATGCAATTAGAGCAATGTGGACTGCAAACATGTTCAACACATTTAGCAAACATAGGGCAGGCTTTTTAAGGAACTAGGCTATAAGGGCTAACATTCTAACTGGAGATGATGACAACGCAATACATAAGATTACACAGCCACATATTTAGCCGTGGAGCACATTCTGATTGGCCAAGGGGCCAAGCCTCGACAAACCCACAAATTGTAATATTAATCAAATTGAAAAAACAACTCTTTCGTGCCACCACCAGCTACTGCGACCATAATTCTGGTTGTAGCAGCAGGTTGTCTAGTGGTTAGAGTGTTGGACTAGTAACCGAAAGGTTGCAAGATCAAATCCCTGAGCTGACAAGGTAAAAATCTGTCATTCTACCCCTGAACAGGCAGTTAACCCAGTGTTCCTAGGCCATCATTGAAAATAAGAATTTGTTCTTAACTGACTTGCCTAGTTAAATAAAGGTAAAATATTTCCGATACACTCCTGAACCTATAATGCTACCGCCGGTGTTATAGGTTGAGTAAAACAGAGCACTGTGAGTGTGTCACAAATTGCAACCTATTCCCTATATAGTGCATTACTTTTGACCAGACCCCTATGGGTTGCCCTGTTCAAAATAGTGCACAATACATAATTGGGGATGCAACCATCGCGAGCTCTGTTGAGGACAGCAAAGCACATCCAGCTGATGAGGACATGACACGGTTCCACAATATTACCCAGAGAGAGACACAGCACAGTTTACACTGTGTATAATCTAGAATGAGATGACTAGAATAAGATGACTGCATGCCGAGCCACAAATGAAATAAAATAGCCAATCTGGATGCCATTATCATTTCTCCCATTGCCCTACATCTTCGTAACGTATAAATGACTAAATAAATACGAACACCACAGCATCAAACACAACCCCTAACCAGTATTTGTTTTGTGGGGACGTTTGGTAGAAAATGAAAAGACACACACAGTAAACACAGATTTTTCCGCCCTGAATTTGCAATGAGGAGCGCAGGCACCAAATGTTTTGTGCTTGGTGCAGTGGTAATGGGTGGTATATTTGTGTGAGATGACTGTTTTAATTTGGTTTTGTCAGGCTGCTGATGGTATTACACCACTCATTCTTTCCAACAGGCCCCAGAGAGGGAACACCACCAGGGGTCAACCAGCGGACAAACTGCGGTGGCTTAGATTCAAAAAAAATTTTGTCGTAGCGAACGGTCGGGACAGCCGGAAAAAACCACTTCAAATTGACCACAACTAGGCCCAAAAAGAGACTGTATTTGAAAATAACAATCATCTCATACATTGATGACATTGAGCTACAATCACGTCTCTTTTTATTTTATTTGTGGGAATACTAGGGAACAGATTTCCTAAACTAATGACATAGTTTTCTGAATTCCTGGTCATTTTACAGTCTTTTTCT